>NC_087200.1:199585970-199598470 GCF_015104395.2 Macrobrachium nipponense | reverse complement strand
CGTTGCAAGAGGTATTCATTAATGAAGAGGAAGTGTGTAATGCAGAGCAAGATGGTGCCAGTGAAATCACTGTAGGGGAAAATGGAAAAGTAGATGAACCATGTGTAATAGAAAATGTTAATGAGGAAGAGCGAAAAAATGAAGTGCAACAGTTAAGGGAACAATTGAAACAAGTTCAGGAAGAAAATGCAAGATTAAAGGAATATATAAGTGCTTTGAATGAAAATGTTATGCAAATTATTAGGAACGTAGTGATTAAAAGAACAGAAAATATTCTAGAGCCATTATTTAGTAAAACTCAAATAAAAAGCAAATTATAACAAAGAAAAGGGTAAGCGAATGGGGCAGCGAAGACATTGCATCAGCTTTAACTCTAAGAAGCATGAGTTCCAAATGTTATAAGTATCTGAGACTTAAGAAGGGGTTTCCATTGCCTTGTGAAACTACATTAAAAGAAAGAGCGAGTAGATTCTTCTGCGAGCCAGGGATTTTGACAAGTGTTTTGACATTATTACGTGCTAAACAAAAGCTGAAACGTTTTTACAGTAAATGAAAAAATAGCTGGTATTAAGTATGGATGAAATGTGTATTAGTAAAGAATGGTGCTTTACGATAAGGGTATGGATGTATTGTATAAGCCCCACGACAGAGTCTTGGTTTTTATGTTACAAGGTCTTGTAGGGAAGTGGAAACAACCAATTTATTTTAACTTTGATGAGGCAAATCTAAAGCAGTTATTATTAGAAACCATAATGCATGTTGAGGCTGCTGGTTATCCCATTGTTGCTATTGTTTCTGACATGGGATCAGCCAATCTTCGCATGTGGAAAGAATTTGGCATTGATCCTCTTGTCAATAAGATTTCATTCAAGAACCCAAGTGCTGACAGGGCTGGATTTACGTTTTTTGCCGACGTTCCCCATTTGATAAATTAGTCAGAAATAACTTAATTGATTCAGGGTTTTATTTAGGCAGTGATTTCATTTCTGACATAAGCATCCGTGAAATGTTGGCAAAATCTAGTACAGAATATGGGCTGGCCTATAAAATTAATGAACTCCATCTATCTGTTAATGGACAGCACAGGCAGCGCGTCAAGTATGCTGTGCAATTATTATCGTCATCTTGTGCAAGTGCATTAAAGTATTTGGGAAGTAGAGGTCTGTTGGAATCCAATAACTGGCAAGCTACCTCTGATTTTATCTCATTGATAAACGACTGGTTTGATGTAATGAATTCAAACAACATGTATGGCGATATACCAGCGAGAAATAGTTTTGGGATTGATAAAGAATTTCAAATAAATACTTTGGAAAAGGTCATAAAGGTAATGACTTCTTTAAAAGTAAAATCACAGAAAACAGATGTCTGTACAAATTTCAAAAAGGCATAATTCTTTCTAGCAAGTCGGTTATTGGTCTCTCTAATATGGTTAAAGATGTCTTTAATGTAGATTACATCATGACTCATAAGTTGAATCAAGACTGCCTAGAGCATCTGTTCGGTTGCATAAGGCAAATGAAGGGCACATACGATCACCCTAATGCTGTTGAATTCAAGTTTAGGCTTAGGTCATTGATTCTGGGAAAAGATGTAAAAATAATTAGTGAAAAAACAAACATCATTGCAAAGAGCAACAATTATGACATGTTGACAAATGAGTCTGCATGCAATTCAAAATACAGTGAAGATAGATTATTGGCATTAGAAATATACTTGACCAGCTCATTGTTTAAAGATTTAGATTTTGAATGCCCCACAGAAGATATAAACAATCAAATTCTGGATAAAGAAAACGATAAAACGGCTGCCACTGTAATTGAAGATGAAGCTCTTAAATATATAGGTGGTTATATTGTCAAAAAATTTTCTACAAAATATCCACAATTAGGAAAAAAGATGAAAGAGTGTAAAAATGCAAATGAATCGTGGATTGAAATGGTAAACAGAGGTGAGCTGTATATGCCATCAGAAGAATTTTCTTCTCAATTAAGTGTCCTACGAGAAGTCTTCAACACAATTCACGGTTCATCACTTTTAGAAGGGAAAGCATGCAGAAAAACTCTTGTTGCTGAATTGAAACGATCAGGAGTAAAGGTCCCTGAAGAGATTATTGAATTCTTCGCAAAGATCTCTATATATTTTAGACTAAGGCACCTAAATAATACTATTAAAACGAAGAAGAGAAAGATGAAAATTGAAAATGATCGGGGAGACACAAGAAAAAAATTAAAGTTAAATATTTAGATCTGTGTATAAATACTTTAAACATTTTAAGGCCTTCAATCAAGGAATTGTTGTAAAATAAATGAATGTTATTTCTGTTTGTATTCAAGTGTGTAGTAATTATTTTCATTAATAAACTTACAACTACAATCGTGTTTCCTTCAATACTTGCTTCTCAATTCACACTGCTGTACTAAGGCTACAGTAATATTATTTTATCAAGAAAATTGTTTGGGCATTCTCGGACTTTTCTGATAACGAAAGTATCAGATTAAATAGTCAAGAGCAAGAATTACTCAAAGAGAAATAACAATAATATCTTAATCTACAATGTCGCGGCCCACCAGTGAATCACGGGTTGTGGCCGGCGTGACGTCACAGCGAGAGAGAGGAGCGAAGATGACAGTTCTGTCCGTCTGACCTCTTTGTATAGGCCTTGCTAGGAACCAACTGGTTACCCAGCAACGGGACTACAGCTTATTGTGATATCCGAACAACAGTATATCGAGAAATAAATTTCTAATCGCCAGAAATAAATTCCTCTTATTCCTCGTTTGCAGAGCAGGGAATCGAATTCGGGACTACTGAATGGGTGGGCGAGTACGTAAACCATTCGTCCAGCGAGGAACTAGACATGTGACGGTCACTGGAAAACTATGAAAGAATAGGGATAATCTTAATGAAAAGGTTATGAAGAAACACTTGGATTGTCATAGAATTGTCAGAATTATGTCAACATCAGCAAAAACTGAAAAAAATTCATAAGCTTGCCTGCTGTGGTTAGGATATCATAACAAATTGAAAAAGCCTTAGAAAATGTAGGAAAGCGAAAAACTTAAAACTTGGTGTATACGCAGTAGCCTGTCAGACGGGAATATTTTAGAAAAGAACTGGTTAAGCAATTACGTAGCTTTGTTTATGTAAGGCGTAATCTAATGAACATTTGGTTCTCTGAGAAAATAGTGAAAGACAATCTTGCATGGCTGAGTAAGGGTTACATTGGCAAGAATTATTATTATTAAATATTATTATCATTATTATTCAGAAGATGAACCCTATTCATAGGGAACAATCCCACAGGGGCCACTGACTTAGGAAGAAGCAAGAAGAGGTAAATGGAAACAGAAAAAGGAATAGTTGTCTGAAAAGTGGAAATGCATTATCCTTACAGCTTTGAGGATGAGATACCTGGAAAAAAGAATAATTAAGCAGTGGAAAACTTGAAACGACAGACTTGCCCTGCTTGCATATACTAAATAGTTATACTTCCTTGCATAAAATGACTGCAGTATGATTAGAAACAGGTTTCCTAAAGCATTGATGTTTGAAACCAATTGTTATTTTCTGCCTCTTCTCAACGTTTGATCTGTTGTGTGTGTGTGTGTGTGTGTGTGTGTGTGCTTGAGCGCAGTGGTGACCCGAACTTCTCATATTACCAAAACTTTCCAATGCAAGTTCTTGCGCTCCGGTGTCTGTTGGGTAAAAGTTCTGGGGTATCGTAAACATTTGGGTCTCTCTCTCTCTCTCTCTCTCTCTCTCTCTCTCTCTCAATTTAATCTATTTATCTATCTATCTAGCTCTCTATCAAAAATCTATCTAAATATTTATTCTATTTATCTATTTATTCATCTACCTATCTATGTTGCTCTCTCTGTCTATCTGTCCACCTGTCTAACATCTATATATCTCTTAAATGAGTATATCTATCTATCACTCCATCCATCTCACTGTCTATCTACCTACCTATCTATTTATCTGTATATCTTTACGCTTCATTTCAATAACCTCACAACAAAGAATGAATAGCAAAGAATTAATAAAATAAAATCATCATAAGTAAACTCTCATAAAAGAAAAACATAAAAGTCTTCCTTTATACGTAAGTTAACGAGTGAAATTCTTTCCCTGATAATTCCCAATAAAGGAAAAAAGATCTGATCCCTAATATAGGTTAATGTGTAATATTCTCTCGCAAATAAATTCCCAATAAAGGAAATAAAATCTAACCTAATACATAGGTTAATGAGCAAAATTCTTCCGAAGATAAAGTCCTAATAATGAAAAAAAAACCTAAGCTAATACAAAAGTTAATGCATAAAATTCTTTCCCAGATAAATTCCCAATAAAGACAAAAAATTATAACCTAATATCTAAATTCTTTTCCCTGAAAAATTCCCAATAAACGAAAACGCCTAACCTAATACATAGGTTAATGCGTAAAATTCTTTCCCAGATAAATTCCCAATAAAGGAAAAAAGTCTCACATAATACATAGGTTAATGCGCAAAATTCTCTCCCAGATAAATTCCCAATAAAGGCAAAAAAGTCTAACCTAATACATAGGCTAATGCCTAATATTCTTTCACAAATAAATTCCCAATAAAGGAAAAAAATAGGCTAACATAACACATAGGTTAATGAGCAAGATTATTCCGAAGATAAATTCCTAATAATGGAAAAAAGACCTAAGCTAATACAAAAGTTAATGCATAAAATTTTTTCCAGATAAATTCCCGATAAAGGAAAGAAAGTCTAAACTAATATGTAACTTAATGGGTAAAATTCTTTCCCAGATAAATTCCCAATAAAGGAAAAAGTCTAACCTAATACATAGGTCAATGGGTAAAATTCTTTCCCAGATTAACTCCAATTAGGAGCCTAATCCCACGAAGTTTGGGAGGGGACAAGACGTGGCAGGAAGGACCGCCCCGCTCCCCGCCCAACTTCCAGCGCTCATAGATTAGCCAATCTCCGCCTACAGCATCTTCCGTTTTATCGACTCGGCCACTTCCTCTTTGTTCTGCCTCTTCCTCTATCGCCCCCTCTTCTTTTTCTCCTCCTCCTCCTCCTCCTCTTCCTCCTCCTCCTCCTCCTCCCTCTCCTTGAATGTACAAATAGTTTGAGGATGAAGAAGAAGAGGAAGAGGAAGAAGAAGAAGAAAAAGAAGAAGAGGAAACGGAAGAGAAGTAAACAAAAATGAAATGACAGAAAAAAATAAGGAAAACAAAGAACAAGATAAAAGTAGGATGCAGAGATACTCATTGATACTACATATGAGGCAATAAAGCAAGCATACCTACGAAGAAATAAATTACGATATGACAACAGAAAAGCAAATCCCGAAGAGGCTCTACCCAGAAATCTACACAATGACGGGAAAGAGGAAAAAATAGACAAGAAAGACAAAATCTGCAACCTTTTGAAAAGAGGGAATTGCAGATTTGGAGAAAGATGTTACTACAAACATCCTAAGATATGTCAAACAAACTATGAAATATATGGTAAATGTGCATACTTAGTATGGATATGGGGATGATTGCAGAGATCTGCATCCAAAAATATGTAAAAAAAACTCCTTTTAAAAGAAGGAAAAGGATGTAAGTTCGACAAAAATGCAAATATATGCACCCTGTAGCCATGAATCATAATCAAATAATAACCAACCAAGTAATAAAATCCAAAATAAGAAAGAAACAAATAAAGAGAGAAATCAAGAATATCAGGTAAAAGAGAAAAGCAAACCACCAAACTGAGATATGCAGAGGTTGTCGCAAAAAATTTCAAAGCATCAGCTCCGAAATTCTACTCAAGAGATAATAACTGTATTTATTATGCAAGAGGATATTGCAGAAACGGAGAAAATTGCAGATTCAGACACAAAATGAATAATTATGATGAAGGAAGATCAAATATTCATGGAAAAGTTGGATTTTTTAATGTCAGAATTTCTGGAAATGAAAAAAAGAACAACATACCAGAACAGGAAAGAGACATGGGAAAACAATCCTTATTACTACCAGTATTAAATGAAGGAGAAAACACGCAAACCATCATAGTGATGAATGCGCAGGGTTTAGTTACGAGTAACTCAAAAAGAAAAATAGAGTACTTAGAAGAACTAACCCAAAATGAAAAGAAAATAGATATAATGAATATAGTGAAAACCTGGTATTCCCAAGAGACTGGGAATGATGATCAAATAAAAAGGGTTCCAAACTTATAGATCAGATAGAAAAAATAGGAATCAAGGGGGAACCGCAATATATGGGAAAGACAAAAAACAAGGAAAAATATATGAGAAATATAGTAACTCAGAATGTGAACTAATAGCGGTAGAATTTGAATCAGAAAAATTGATGAACATAGTAATATATAGACCTCCTAATACTAAAGAGTTTGACTTAATAATTGAAAAATTGGATGATATATGTAGAAATCACAAGGACTGGACTATTCTCCTATCTGGTGACTTCTAACTTTTCCTTTCGTAGAATGGAAAGAACGAATAGGAGATTGTGGTTGTACTTATACATATAAAAAAGAGAGAAATAGTAGTGCAGAAGATAAGAGGCAATTTGAAAAGCTATTAGATATGCTACTAGAATACAACATTCAACAAATAAATCACCTGCCAACAAGAAAGGAAAATACTTTAGACCTAGTATATTGTGAACGAGATGAATTATGTTAAAGAAATAATAGTTTATAATGCGAGTATTTCAGACCATAATGTCATAGAATTAACAGTTCATTCCAAAGCAAGCTGAAAATAGAGATAAGCAAGAAATGAAAAAGTGGGAAGGATATGGGAAATACAACTTCTACAGTAAAAATATAAAAATGGTCAGAAATTAATGAAGAATTAAACAAAGATTGGGATAACATTTTCGTAAGTGAGGACATAAGGGTAAATACGGAGATATTATATAAAATATTGGAGAAAATAGTGGAAAAATATATACCGAAGAAGAAAAGTAAAACAATCATTCATGCATACCAAGAGACAGAAGGATCTTGTTCCAGAAAATCAGAAAGTGGAAAAAAGGTCTTGCAAAGAAAAAAATGCATGGAAAGTTATAGAACTAAAAAGTAAGATAGAAAATGCAGAACAAAAGATTATACAATCAAAAGAAAATGAAAAACGGGGACTTGGAAGAAAAAACCCTATTAAATATCAAGCAAAACCCCAAACTATTATACTCATATGCGAAGAAGATGAATAAAAGAAGAATAGAAATAGGCCCTCTGAGAATTGAAGGGAGATTAACGAATGAAAAAAAGGAAATTTGCAACATACTGGCAGAACGATATAAGAGAGAATTCACCCCTAGAATAGATAATGAAGATAAAGATATAGAAGTAAGGGAAGAAAATAGTGAATATTTAGCTGACATAGAAATTAATGAAGCTGATATTGTGCAGGCAATTAATGAAATTAAAAATGGAGCTGCTGCAGGGCCGGATGGAGTCCCTGCTATTTTGTTAAAGAAAGTAGTTCATTCTATCGCAAAGCCACTTGCAATATTATTAAGACAAAGTGTAGATACAGGCAAGATTTATGATGAGCACAAATTAGCATATATCACCCCTACTTTCAAAAGTGGATCAAGACTAGAGGCAAAGTAATTATAGGCCTGTGATCTAACATCACATATTATGAAAGTGTATGAAGGGTAATGAAGAAAAATATTATGAAACATTTAATAAAAAATATTTGTTTAATATAGGACAACACGGTTTCGTACCCGGAAAAAGTACACAAACCCAACTGTTAGTCCACCGTGAGAACATATTCAAAAAATATGAAAAAGCGGAAATGAAACAGATGTGGTTTATCTAGACTTTGCAAAAGCTTTTGACAAAGTAGACCATAATATATTAGCAAGAAAATTAGAAAAACACAATATCGTAGATAAAGTAGGAAGATGGTTAAAAGAATTTTTACACAACAGAAAACAGATAGTTATTGCAAACGATGAGAAATCGGATGAAACCAAGGTAATATCCGGTGTGCCACAAGATACGGTGCTAGCTGCAATATTGTTTGTTATTATGATTGAAGACATAGACAGTAATGTTAAGGATTCGTAGTGAGTAGTTTCGCTGATGACACAAGAATAAGTAGAGAAATTACTTGTGATGAAGATAGGAACGCTCTACAAAGAGACCTTAACAAAGTATATGATTGGGCAGAGGTAAATAGGATGGTATTTAACTCTGATAAATTTGAATCAATAAATTATGGAGACAGAGAAGGAAAGCTATATGCATATAGGGGACCTAATAATGAGACAATCACAAATAAGGAAGCAGTTAAAGACCTTGGTGTGATGATGAATAGGAACATGTTATGCAATGATCAAATAGCAATTCTGTTGGCAAAATGTCAAAGCAAAAAATGGGAATGTTGTTACGGCACTTCAAAACAAGAAAAGCTGAACACATGATTATGCTTTATAAAACATATGTTCGTAGTCCACTTGAATATTGCAATATGATATGGTACCCACACTATCAAAAGGATATTGCACAAATAGAGAGTGTACAAAGGTCCTTTACAGCTAGAATAGAAGAAGTTAAGGACCTAGACTACTGGGAAAGACTACAATCCTTAAAATTAATTATATAGTCTAGAAAGGAGAAGAGAACGCTACATGATAATTCAGGCATGGAAACAGATAGAAGGAATGAACAGAAAATATCATGGAACTAAAAAATATCAGAAAGAGCAAGCAGAGGTAGATTAATAGTGCCCAAAAACTATACAGGAAAAATAAGGAAAGCACACAGGACATTAATCCACTACGCACCAGCATCGATAATGCAGCGTCTATTCAATGCGTTGCCAGCTCATCTGAGGAATATATCAGGAGTGAGCGTAGATGCGTTTAAGAATAAGCTCGACAAATATCTAAACTGCATCCCAGACCATCCAAGATTGGAAGATGCAAAATATACCGGAAGATGTACTAGCAACTCTCTGGTAGACATTAGAGGCGCCTCACACTGAGGGACCTGGGGCAACCCGAACGAACTGTAAGTGTAAGTGTAAGTGTAAGTGTACTGCATCATCCTCTGCCTTCTTCTCTGCCTTATTTGCATCGCAGAACCTCTTCCAGTTTTGTGGTGAATTTTAATTTCTAATTATCCTTATTCTCCCACGTGGAGTGTTTCTGTCTTCCTTTTACTATATCCAATGATAATTTTGAAGCGTTTGGGGTGGCTGCAACTCTTGAGGAGGTCAATTTACATGTCTGAGAAAATATATATATATATATATATATATATATATATATATATACTATATATACTATATATATATATATATATATACATATATATATGTCTGAGGAAAAATATAATATAATATATATATATATATATATATATATATATATATATCATACTATCATATATAATATAACATCTATACTCTATATAT
Source organism: Macrobrachium nipponense (assembly GCF_015104395.2). Lineage (NCBI taxonomy): Eukaryota > Metazoa > Arthropoda > Malacostraca > Decapoda > Palaemonidae > Macrobrachium > Macrobrachium nipponense. The sequence goes on along the minus strand of NC_087200.1, from coordinate 199,589,022 downwards.
ACCTATCATATATATATATATATATATATACATATATATATACATATATATATAATGTATATATATATATATATATATATATCTATATAATATATATATATATATATATATATATATATATATATATATATATATATACATATAATACATATATATATATATATATACTATATATATATATATATTGTATATATATATATATATATATATATATATATATATATATATATATATACATATATATATATTATATATATATATAGTATATATATATATATGAATGCTTAAAACTGCCTATTTATATATAAACACTTAAAGCTGCCTACTTTGTAGTTAAAAAGTCAAGAAAACCTCACTAAGATGTCAATACCTAGTTTTTCTAATAGTTTCATCCCAAAAAGTGCATTTTATGATGAAATTAAAAAAAAAAAAAAAAAAAAAAAAAAAAAAAACAGGAATTTATGGATGTTTCTCATATAAAAAATACCGGAACAAACAAATTTCCATGAATAATGGGGGTATACGTTCCAGAGAGAAATCCGCGAATCCAGAGTGCGCGAATACGGGGGTTCTCTCTCTCTCTCTCTCTCTCTCTTTGTATATATATATATATATATATATATATATTATATATATATATATATATATCTGATACCCTCCTTGATGGCTGCATGGTTTAAGCCGTATCACTGTAGTCTGAGTTCTTGTTCAGTGGTTCGAGCCTATGCGACGGCAAACCTATTCCCAACTAAAACATTCACCTTAGGTTAACTTATATGAAATATGTAGCGCTAATTGGATATCAAAGGACATTTGTAACTTGATGCTTGTATATGAAAATGCGATGATGTGATAAAATTCATTGTGCTATATATAATATAATAATATTATAATATATATATCATCTAATAATATATATTATATAGTTTATATATGCATATCTATATATATATATATCCTGTAGCCTAGGTTCTTTCAGGAATGCCACCCCCTCAAGCCACGGTAAAAAGATGAAGATGGAATTGAGTGGTTGGAGAGCGACTCTGAGGAAAGCCAGTGGGAACGGAGTTGAAATAAAAGGCTAATAAGTGAGTGCAGCTAGGGGAAGCGCAAACAAGATTTAGTCATGCCTACAGTGCACCACGTGAAGTTTAATAACGGCACGCCCCTCTACATATTGGTAAAGAATGAGAATAAAGATGATATTAACGTTACTGGTTATAAAAAACGAAGATGGGTCGTGGCAATAGATGATGCACGTGAAGAAGAATACGGAAAAAGTTAGTTTATGTCTGTAGTGAAATTCTTCTATTATCTACAAGGTCATTAACTTCGCTATTTTGAGACACTTACATTTTTTTACGGAATTGCAAAGGCTTCAGTTCTGCGTCTTTGGAAGCCATTGTATTAACCACTATTATACTCAAGTTCTAAGAAGTGACACCTCCATCCGTCATAACTAACCATCCATTTTCACGTGTATGTTCGAACTTCATAAATCGATACACCTGAAGTGTTTTGCTATATGTTAAATACATCCATATTATTTCATTAAAAAAAATTTAACTTTTAATTTCATTGCCGTGTGTCTGTCTGTCTGTATCTTTATCTCTCCCTCTCTCATCTTCCTCCCCTCTTTCACCATAATGGATCGCTCATTTCTCCGTGACTTCCCTCCCTCCATTCTCTGTATTACCTTCTACCTTCCCCCTTTCAGTAATTTCACAAAATAATCAGAAAAGTGAAGGATGCGAATGGTTTCATCACCAATAATGCATCGTCGAAAAGAAAAAGAAAAAAGAACGCAAAATGCTGACGCAAAAGCAACGAGTTAATGAAGGGTAAACCAGGAGGTTGAGGATGACCAGGCTTTTGTTGCGCATGCGTGACTTGCTGCCGTTATTATTGCCAGAGGTAGGAATAAGCGAGGTTGAATCTTTACAGGGAAGTTCATTAGTTGAGCCGTGAAATACAGGGAAGGGGGGGGGTAAGGGCGTATAGCCTTTAATTTTCTGTCATCATCTCTTGTGTCATAAATTTAAGGGAAACTTTGTTGGTTTATATTATTTTGAGATTATATGTGTGGAATATGGAGCATGTCTAATGAATTGCATCCGGTACAATGGAATAAATATCATTTAATAAAAAAAAAGTCATTGCAACCATTAATTCAATTGATATATATATATATATATATATATATATATATATATATATATATATATATATATAATATAAATATAAATAAGGAAACTATCTGTCCCCATCGTATTTCCCTTTGCTTGGCACAATGGAAGTTGTAAATAGATATGGGATGGAGTTGCTAGCCCCACGTCCCAACCGCTGAAGGTTCAAGGGACTTCAGTGCCGACAGCGTCTCATATGCTTTGATGGTCACCCATCTAAATAATGAAAATGGTCAACGTCGCATCTATCTATACCGCTTGTTTAGACGTCATTCAAACAAGCTTAAGGTGGCTAAACTTCCTTAAAGTAATATCAAAGCTGGAACATAGATTAATACCTAATTGTATAACTGAAAAAACATTTCCTTACGAAGATAAGTAATAAAAATGTATTAATATATACATCTTACTATAATGGACGTAAAGTCTGTCCGTCCATCTGTCATTCAATCACGGCCAAACGGCTGGTCAGATGGGCATGAAACTTGGCAGGGGTATAGTGGGGACCCCTAAGACGGTTTGTAAAAGGGTTTCATCCTAACTAAACCAGCCCCCCCCCCCCCCCCCCACCCCGGCCTCCGAAGGGGGTGAGGTTGAGAAGGGATTCCCTGAAATGGAGCTGGTTCTGCCTGTAAAACGAGGCTGGTTATGCCCGTAGGCTTCATTACTTTACGAATTTTCATACATAATTTCTGTATACATATGTTTGCTAGTATATGAAATTGAATCAAAGGCATATGAAAAATAGGAAGGAAATTATGTCTTAGGGTTCCCTCACAGTAGGAAACAGGAAACCATGACTAAGGGAGATAACTGTACAACCCAATTTATTGTATTTAAGAACACTTATCATAAGGCTAACTTCC
>NC_087200.1:199528470-199575970 GCF_015104395.2 Macrobrachium nipponense | reverse complement strand
GTTCTGTTGTAAAGATATTTATAAGTAAGTATAATGAATTACAGCAGAATAAGAAAAAAATATGAAAAAGTAAGTATGCAAAGAATATAAATGAATTTCTGGAAAAGTCTTTTATTCCTGGAATGCCGATTACCGAGTCTTTTACTTGAAAATCTGGAAAATCTCTCTCTAACCTTCCGGAACCATTTGCAATCGAAGCATCTTCGCCTTAAGCGAAAATGTCACGGAGGGAATTAATCTCGTTTTCCAAAAGGTGACGACAATAATGGTGTAAAAGCTCGCAGCTGATTGGATCTCGCGCCTTCCCATAATGCCTCCGATAATTTTGCCACGCCCCCTTGCCATCCCCACAGAATTTCAAGATTCCTTTCATCATCAAATTTCTCTTAATTAATATTTTTTCCTTCTCTCAGCCTTTTTTTTTTCCTCGGCAAACATTTCTTCAATCTCTAAGCATTATTTTCTTCATTTTTGCCCTCTATGTATTTTTACGTCAGCAAACGTATTTTCCATTATTTCAGCTTATTCTTCTTCAGCAAACGTTTATTTTTATTCCTTCAGGATTTTATTCCTCTGCTGACAAACGTTACCTACTGTGAAAATTTTTTTTCCTCAGGAAAATGATTTTTCCTTCTCTCGACATTATTTTCCTCGGGAAATGATTCCTCATTCTCAAAGCATTGTGGTAGTTCATTTCCTGCTTTGAGGACTTTCTCACCGGGAAATATATATTTCCTTCTTTTCTCATTTTTTCCATCTTTTAGCATCATCTCCTCTCCTCAGAAAACATTTTTTTTCCTTCTCTCGGTATATTTTCCGCGGCAACATTTCGTTCCTCCTTTCAGTATTTTATCCTTAGCGAAAAGAAAAAAAATCTAGGGGGCGGGGCCTTTTTTTTTCTTTTTTTTTTTTGCTTCGCCGGATTTAAGCCTTATGAAAATAATGTTGCTGAGCCGATCCTTCGATGCACCAATAATATTCCATTGGATTAAAGTATTGTAGAATCATCAGTTTCTACTCTATCGTTTATTGTCTAGTTTTACAAGCCTGTTTATTAAGTCCACTTAAACGACACCACTTATCCAACAGTGTCCTTATTTCCTCATTTATCCATTAAACATCAGAAAGTACCATGAACATCAAAATATTGAAAACATTTCGAAATTTGCAGGATGCGTCAGCAACAGACGGCACGACATTCCTTAAGGCACTGACACTGATCCAGCCTTTAGCCCTGGTAACAGGAGTCCTAAGCCCCAGCTTAAGCCGTGCAAAGGCAAGTCCTCTTCAGAATTCCTTCAGCAAGGATTCGTAGGTTATGTCACTGCATGTTAAGACACGGAAGTCTTCCAGGTCTGACCTTGGGAGCCTAATCTCTTGGCTCCATAGCTGTCAGAATGTGTTCAGGATACAGCGAACAATTTTTATTTGTATTTTTCTTTTCAATAAACTTAATATATCTTGTAATTATGTCATTTAAATCTGGAAATATAAAAACAAAACTAAGTAGGCGATGTGAAATTGAAAGCCCATTTGTGACATAAATATGAAGAAAAAATAATAATACTGATATATGCATGACATAAAACTTCGGAATATGGAATTAGATGAAATATGACATGGGAGAAAATACACAAAATGAATACATTAAAATGCGAATATAAATAATATTAATATTATAACTTACTATCGGGTAAATAAAATGGATACGATAAGAACGAAAAAAAAAAAGTATTACGGGAGAGGACACAATGGGATGGGAAAATAAGATTACCCTGCCGTTAAAAGCATCATTATATTTCTCTTCGGAAAGTAAAAAGCCATAATATATCAACGCTATCGCGATGCATGTTATTATGAAACTTAAAACAGATTACGCGCTTCTGTAATACAGAGTTCCAAATTATTAACAATATATATAATCTCTAGGATTGCATATCATTGTTATGAACTGCATATAGGTCTGAAATTTCGGAGAGGGGGAGATTGAGCAGTTTTTCAAAAAAACAATAAAACAGCAATCTACTTTCTATCCTTTTCTTATGATACAACGAAATGACAATTAGCTGCAAGCAGATAGGTTAATTAAGAACTAAAAAACCTAAAAATATAAGAACTTCGTATCAAATTTATTCGTATTGTTTAGTGAAACAAATGAAACTTACTGGGAACAGTTCACGCCATATCAAAATGAAATAGAGAAGCAAACAGTTGTAGAATTGTAATTACATTGGTGCGACGATAATTAGCAAACGATAAACTAAAACTGAGCTACTAAGGAATTAAAACCGAAAGAAGAAAGGATGAAATATCGGTTAAAAAAATTCGAAACGTGATCATGTATTGCGTATAAAGAGCGAAACAAAATATGTAAAAACTGAAGTACGTATAACGAACTACAAAGTATACAAGCAACAAAACATGAACAGAAAATCTTTTGTATGTATATATAACATATATCGATAATATAGATATTATATATATTTAATAATATATATATATAATCAACATAATAACTTCCCTTCCCTCCAATCTTCCCCCTTTTCAACATATCCCCGTGAAATTTCCAATTCCAGCAAAAATGGCATTTCTCCGACTGCTAATGAGATTCGAGGCATAATGACCAAGGGAAGAATATGCAACATTGAAAGTGGCTCGTCTCGATTTTGCCGTGAAAAGGAAATGTTTTCTGGTAATACTTGAACTCTGCAAAATTCGTACATTCTACCTCTCTCTCTCTCTCTCTCTCTCTGTGTATATATATACATATATATATATATATATATATATATATATATATATATATATATATATTATATGTATATATATACACATTATGTGTGTATATATTACCATCGAGAAAGCTATTCATAATGCAAACGTAATTTTTTACCGACCCCCTCAAAACAAGATCATCTAATATAGATATGTAATATACTCACACACACACACACGCACATATATATATATATATATATATATATATATATATATATATATATATATATATTTATATATATATACTATATATATATATATATATATATATATATATATATATATCATAGCACTTTACAAGTAAAGAAAGCAGTCTTCCACAAGTATGTATGAGAAGTTTACCAATATGTACGGTAACTGTTGTAGGGTACCGGTTGTTTGAGGCGAGACAACACCTCCCAAATCTAACGCCAAACCTTCACAATCCTTTCTCACCTAAATTCTAATCACAGTGTACCAGATGCAAGATCCACTGTTGGTTAAAATTTCGTAAAAATCCACACAAAGCAATTAAAATATGTCTTCCTGTAAATAGACAAACAAATGAGAATGCGCAACGTAGACGTAACTTCATTGGCGGAGATAAAAACAGGAGGACGTCATTCGATTTACATTTGATCTGCTTGATTTATTGCTACTATAACTGGCGTCACACGCAGATTCGATTAACACTGACTAATAGCAAATCATCTTCGATACGCTGTCACTAGAATCAGTACTGATGTCAGATGTACTAAAAACAGGTCATCATCCTTGATATCAAAATAACATTTAAAAGTATTTGAAAAGTGGAGGCTTCTAGGAATTGTTCCTCTGAAGGAACTCGAGGTATATATGTGTGCTCTTTTATGCTTCTTTTACCGACCATATAAGGTTTCATTGCCTCGAGGCTTCATTTCGGGTAAATGTTTTCTCCATGTTAAAAAAAAAAAAGAAAATAAAAAAAAGATGAAAAACTCAAGTCCTTGAGTCAATCTGGATTTTTTTTTTACATTGTTCAAGAGGCAGCGAGATTCCTGTATTACTCTCACATCTCTTTATCGAACGGATCAACTTCATTGTAACGACCGTTAGTGATTAAACATGAGAGACATGTCTGCTAGACATGGTGTCAACTCCACTAGTAATATTAGTTCCTGATGAGAAGCTTTTTAAGGAAATCTGAACATGCCAGCTACGTTTGCCGACAAAATGTTCAAAAAACGGTAATAAAAATTGATGAGGATTTTGTAACGACCAATCCTGGCTGGTTTGGTTCCATTTGGTTTAATATTTCCTATAATAAAAGTTGCAAACCATAATGATTAGTAGATTCACATCACCCGTGCATCTGATGTCTAGGCCAGCCCCTTACGACACTCCCAGTCTCTCTCTCTGAGGGATACTTTTGAAAGAGAGGTGGAACATACATCCTGCCTCTGTGAACTCTCAAGAAAGACTGAGAGTTTCCAGCAAAATGATTGGCTTATCAACAGCCAATCAGGAGCGTCGTAAGGGACTGGCCTAACATCAGATGCACGGGTGATGTGAATCTACTATAGTAGTTTCAGGTGAGCCAAGAAAGAACACTTTGGAAGTTACTCTCATGTAACACTATAATGACGTTAAAGTTTAATGGCTCCGTAGAAGTTCGTGAGTTCACCGATGCCTTAATGGAACTCTTTGACCTTACAGAGTCCAAGCTCAGTATTCTTTTATTTCAAAGCCGCGGACGACCTGAGTTCAAACGGCACTCTCCTTCTCTCTCTCTCTCTCTCTCTCTCTCTCTCTCTCTCTCTCTCTCGGGGGAATCTCAAATGAAACACTCCAGGCGCATTTAGGGTTTTATGGCGGGAAAAGGGGAGGAGGAGGAGCGGCAGAGGCGGTCTTCGCCCCAAAAGGTGCTTTTAACGCTCCTCGACCAAGATGCACTTTTTCCTCCAATTTTACGCCCTTTTCGCTGTTCCTGGCTGCAGCAGCAGCAGCGGCGGCGCCCTCTCCACTCCCCACTTGCATTAGGAGAGCTCGGTGTTTGTGATTGTTGTTGCATATGAGGTTATTCACGATTTATTTCTCTTATCATTCTTTCGTCTGTACTACGTTCGTTTTCTTTGCATGTCATGTCTTTGAGGTATGAATACTATACGATATAATTTTGATTCATTTTTTCTAGTTCGTGATTATGATAATACACACTTCACGCTTGTATATATATATATAAATATATACGTATATATAGATACACATATAAACAGATTATGTTCCAAAGAGCAGTCTACATTTAGCAGCGAAAACATTTCGCACGACGCGTCAAAACAGAAAATCACTTCCGAGAGAACCGCCCAACCTTGCAATCCTCTTATTGGATACCGTGCAGCTTGCACGATCGTACGTGACTCGATCGTTACTTATCCAATTAAAACGTTGGCCGACGAAAAAATGGCCAACTGGCCACCTGGCCTACTAACGATCAGGGGTGGAATTTAGGCTAACGATCTTGACAGAAAAGAGAGAGATATTGCGTCCATTCAAATCCAATTCGTGTCTTTTGCCTTCTCCCCTTTTGTCCTGAAACGTTTGATTCAGGACAAACGTTTCCAGCCCCGAGATTTCGGTCTTGGTGTCGCAGTGACTTTTCTAATTGATTTTCTAAGTCAATTTGCATGGATTCGAGGACACTGGCTCTTTCGAAGGCGAGTGCAGACAGTTCTATTAGGGAAAGGTTTTTTTAAAAATTTGTCGTCAACTTGCGTCCTTATGTGTTGTTGTAGTGTTTTAAATAACATCCATAGACGATGGGATGTCAAAATGCGCTACAACGAAAATTCATCACAGTTTCAATTAAACAAGTGCACCCACACACATACATATATACATATATGTGTATATAAATAAAGGTAGAAGATATGTGTATGTAAATAAAGGTGAAGCCACGAAGGAGAGTGAAACGATGGAGTGCTGCGAGATCTTTCGACAAAATGTCCTTGACTTAGCAGACTGACATACGTAAGAAAATGTACAAGGCAGGGATTACAAAGGGAATAAGTATACCTAGAATCCAACACACCTGGAGAATTATACGTAGTAACCTTCCCAAAAACAGGGGTACAATTTAAGTCTTAGACAAAGATTAAGTTCAACTGCTCAGAAACCGGGACAAGACAATTAAAGTTTAATTGTTTTTTCTATCATTAGTAGTCAACATCCCCACTTTACTTCTGTAAAGGAGTTTTGGCTCAACAGTCCCTGGCTACACTGAAACCTTGGCTTCCATAGCCACCCCAAGACTGCCAATCTTTTGCACACAATTACTAGCCTCCTTTTTTTCAAATTGCCTTTAGGAATCAACTGTTTCCACTCTTCCAGCATTCATATCAATTTGCATTTCTCAGGTTACTTTGCTTTCCAAATACACTCAATCGTCTTTACTTTTGCCCCAAACATTCTCCTTTCACAAACATTTCAACTCTTCAACTAGTTTCTGCAATTGCGTCAAGTAATATACATAAACATACATGTATGCATTTATATTTATGTACATGCAATGTCAATTCCTAAAAACAAATGGAAGTACTGCATAATTCAAAGCAAAACATTAAAATAACCGACAGCATCATGAATATCATTGCCGAACTATTTTGGTGTCATTACATTTCGTTATTCTTTTTCACTGGCATTTTAAATTAGCGATGTCGACCCCCTCATCAAAACTCACGCGCAAATATATTATGTTCGCAAAACAGTAATCATGGCAGAATATTTGCGTTATGATCCACCCCAAAATACAATTTTCCCATTAATGCTTGATCGTATGGAATTGATGATGTTTATACCAGCATTTGGAAAATCATGTTATTTTGATTTTTGTTTAGCAGGAATGCGATTTATGGGTTGGTGAACTATTTTAAAAGCAAACCTCGGCGGAGACGAATTTACATCCGGCTGCAGGAATTACGAAAGAGCAGTTATTATTTTCCTTCATTTCAGTGATGCTTTCAAAACGAAATGCATGAAGCTGTAAAGTCAGTCTGCTGAAAGAAAGAAAAAGAAACGGAGAGAATAACACGTTTATCCAAATCTAGTCGTCCAAACAATTTCGTTCTTCGGCATTCTTTGAGTATTGGGGCTCCACTCACAATTTGCCTAACTTTTGAGCATAAAAAGCTTTGTACATGTTTTCATAAGTGGATTTAGGATTCTTCCGCAGCGCTGAAAACAGAATTATCTCTTTTATCTCATGTTAACTTTGTGCTGCGGCCGTCTTTTCAGTTTGTTTGAACTTTACTTCGAGAATCGGAAGTGCCTCTGAGTTTGTTTGTTTTTGGCTCGAAATATCCAAGTCGATACAATGGTCCGTTGAATTGAAGATACAGTTTGTTTGTCTGGTGCTTTTACGTTGCATGGAACCAGTGGTTATTCAGCAACGGGACCAACGGCTTTACGTGACTTCCGAACCACGTCCAGAGTGAACTTCTATCTCCAGAAAAACACATCTCTCACTCCTCAATGGAATGGCCGAGAATCGAACCCGCGACCACCGAGGTGGGACGCCAATACCAACCAACCACGCCGCTGATGCGCTTGAATTGAAGATATAGGTAACGGAGGGGCGGAAAGAAAGATTAAAAAATTCTATTACTCCACTTTAATTTTCATAGTTTTTTGCACCTTAGACAATTCTCCTGTCTAACAACTTTACCTCAGTTCATTTCCAATTATTATTATTATTATTAGAAAAGTAAATCCACAATAATATGTTTCTTTGATCTTGTTATTTAAAATACAAATACATTTTAAATAACAAGATCAAACATACATATTATTGTGGATTTACTTTTCTAGTTTATTGACTCATGTGATTACGAGTTTTCTTTGAATTTTTATTATTATTATTATTATTATTATTATTATTATTATTATTATTATTATTATTATTATTATTATTATTATTATTATTATTGAGAAGATGATTATCATTCATATGGAACAAGCCCACCATAGCGGCCATTAATTTGAAATTCAAGTTGTTGAATGATTAGATAAAGATTTAAGTAAATTGTTAATATACAAGGAGGATTGTTTAGGAATTGAACTTTTGATTTGCATTTAAGTTTATTGATAAATGCTCAATCAATAAATTCCAGAGTGTGTCCAATATCATTCAGCGCTCCCCATGAACTCCATGTTGTGGTATTTGTCTCATACATACAATCAGCATTTTGATTATTTCCAGAACTGAAATAATATGGTAGAATTCGTCCCCTTCATGGAACACAGCTTCAGGCCATTTGGAAATTCCGCTAACAGAATTCCAGTCAGAGTTATAGGCGGTAAAAACTGCCAACGGCCCAACTACATAACACGAGAGAGATAATGCTTTAGTGTGTTTCTATGCACTGGTTTAGAATCCTGCAAAGGTCTGACACGCTTTCGAAATATCGTGTGGTAGTTGTTGGTATAATTTGCATCAGCTACACAAACTATACTCACACAGATATATTTTTTTCGCCTCAGATAACTTGATAGATTTGGTCATTATTTGATTTCATCATAAAACTGAAGCCGTGGAATTTAGTCAGTCTGTTTAGCAATGTGCACTAAGACGTTTACAGTCTTATTTCATATTTGTAGGTACATGCATGTTCTCACATAATAACCACATACAGAATTACATGCATAAACAGAAATACATACATAAACAGACACACATGCATATCAACATATAATATACACTTATATACATATATATGTGTCTGTTTATGTATGTACATGTCTGTGTGCATGTAATTCTGTAGGTAGTTATGTTAGAACATGAATATAGCAACCCATATAGTACGTAAGGAAATTAGACTGTAACCCTCTTCGTGTGCATAATTAAATAATGATCAAATCTATCAAACTGGCTGAAGCGAAAAAACAAAAGTACTTCGGTGTGCACCACTAAAGTGAATACCGATAACGAAAGTGACCAGCATTTCAAAGAATTGGTGAAATTAACGTTAATTACAGAACTTTCTTGGGGTGTGTGATAAATCACCGCACGCATAAATTCCATGTAACAATAACAGCATTCGCTTTTGCATGAATGCGTTCGAATGGAATATTTTTTACCCATATTGCAGCAGCTGGAAAGGGAAAGACCTCTCAATAATAGCTGGGTATTATACCCTTACATTGTTCTAATCGAGTCCAGTCTCTATAATGGACGATGTACCCACATACATTGTTTTAATGGAGTCCAGTCTCTATAATTGACGATGTACCCACTTACATTGTTCTAATGGAGTTCAGTCTCTATAATGGACGATGTACCCACTTACATGGTTTTAATGGAGTGGGGTCTCTATAATGGACGATGTACCCACTTACATTGTTTTAATGGAGTGGGGTCTCTTTAATGGACGATGTACCCACTTAAATTGTTCTAATGGAATCCGGTCTCTATAATGGACGATGTACCCACGTTACGAAAAAAATATTGTGCTTATTTCACTGATACTTTTTGCATTAAATATTATTATGATGATCCGATTTGCGATAGTTTTGCAAACTTGTTCGAAATGGCGAAGTCAATTTATATAAAAATTATCCTGTTTTAGTAAATCACAGCACCTAATATAAAATTAAAATCAACTAAAGCATTAAACAGCAATGCGAGTAACTATAAACATTTCCTTCAAATTTTCTATTGGATTAAAGTCGATGTCAATTCAAATCTCTCTCTCTCTCTCTCTCTCTCTCTCTCTCTCTCTCTCTCTCTCTCTCTCTCAATAACACGGGAAGAAAGAAAACGAATCTCAGTATGATGAATAAACAATTTCAAATAAAGAACGTAATTAAAAAGTACCGTTCCAAATATAATATCGTTCACTTGGCTAACTTTGAAAATAATGCACTAATGCTAAAAAAATAATAATAATAAATAAATAAATAAATACATCTTTTTTTTTAATATTTCGCGTCATTCTTCACATAAAGATAATATGAGGTTTTTCATGACACAGTGTTCTTTATGATATCCTTTAAGCGAAGAGAGAGAGAGAGAGAGAGAGAGAGAGAAACATTTTCCATTTTGGGGTAAAGAGTTTTGCGGTTGGCTGAGACTACGAAAATTATTGCAGATATCAAAGAGAACGACTTTTTTTTTTACGTCGGCAAAACTGGCTTTATTAAGCGTTTTATTATTTACTATTACTTTGCGGATGGGGGTGGGTGGGGGCTGTGGGAAGCCTTCTGGAGATGTCACTGTTTTACGCTTCAGAACCTCGCATTCCATTTCCTTTGATGATGACGCTGACTTTCACCTCTAATTATGCATTGCTAAAAAATGAATTTTCAAACGTCATTTATTATAATAATAATAATTATAATAATAATAATGACACAGTTCCCGATATTTTGTTGACCAATGCCACGTAACTCCAAAACTCTCTTAGTTCAATCGTTTTCATTTAACAAAATCTTTAATTCACACAATTACGTCGTTGAAGATCAAAGTGGCAGGTCAGTAACCGTGTTTATTTTCTATTTCAGTTAGTGAATGATGCCTTTAGCTCCCTTTTATTTAAAATCATGAATTATTTACCACCTCCTACAAACCCTAAACATACCCTTAAAATATTTGCTAATTTTGTGAGGCCTTTGCTATTGAAACTTGCGACAGGAAGAAAGGAACAGAAGTACAGTAAAAAAGTAAAAACAATTTTAAATAAAAACATAGTTAAAAGTTTAGTTTCCAAACAATAACGTTCACTTGGCTAACCTTGATAATATACTACTCTAATGCTCAAAAGAGCTAATGTTTTCCCATCGTAAAACGCATCATCCAAATGCTCTAATCATAAATAACTTTTATTCAAACATTTTGTGTCATTCTCCACATCGAGATAATAAGAGATTTTTCATGGCACAAGGTTGTGAGGACTGACGCCTGATCTATTTATTCATTCCCTCTCTGAAAAACATTCGCAAGATTTCCAAAGCGTCTTTTGTGCTTGAGGTTAAAGTGTTTTTTGCGGTTGGCCGGAACCGCCAAAATTATTGCAGGCATCAAAGAGGCCGACGTCTCTTTTTATGTCGGGAGAAAATGACGTTAAACGTGTTTATTCGTTTGTCAATTTTTTCGTCGTGTGAAGCCTTTTGAGAGATGTCTCTCTGTTTTGCGTTTCATAATCTTGTATTCTATTTCCTCTGATGATGCCGCTCACTTTCATCTGTAATTGTGCATTTGCTAAAGAATGACTTTTAAAAGGTAATATAATGGCACAGTACCAGACATTTTGTTGACCAATGCGACGTGACTTTGAAGCGCTCTTAATTCAGTAAATTGATCAATTGTTTACATTCAACAAAAACTTTGATCAGATAATTACGATGTTTACAGATCAAAGTGGCAGTTCGTCAACCTAGAGCATCAATGGCGTGTTTATTTTTCATTTTCATTAATTAATGAATAATGTATTCACCTACCATTTTCAAAGTTTCATAATGATTATTATTTCCCCAGTAACTTCATCAAACCCTAAATATAATCTAAATATAATTGCTAACTTTGTGAGCCTTTCAAATTGAAGAGTATTTTCCACAACTTACAATAATGACTGAGTAAATAGAAAGCATATTTCCACGGCTTTCAACAAGGTCTCTCTAATTGAAAGCTGTATTTCCTAGACTTCAAGAACGTTTGTAATTGAAAGCTGTATTTCTAAGACTTTCAAGAACGTTTGTAATTGAAAGCTGTATTTCTAAGACTTTCAAGAACGTTTGTAATTGAAACCCGCCTGTTTAATTTTCTACCGACTTTCAAGAACGTTTGTAATTGAAAGGTAATTTCCAAAAGAACTCAAGAAACGTTTTTGTAATTGAAACAAAAGGTGTATTTCCAAGACTTCAAGAACGTTTGTACTTAAAGAAAAGTTTGTAATTTCCAGACTTTCAAGAACGTTTGTAAATTTAAAGGAAAGGTAATATTTCTTTTTAAGACTTTTTGCAAGACTTTTGTTTAATAGAAAGGTGTCTTTCCAAGCCTTTTCCAAGAACGTTTTGTAATTGGAAAGTGAATTTCTAAGAAAACTTTTTCAGAACGTTTGTAATTGAAATCTGTTTAATTTCCTTTAAGAATTTCAAGAACGTTTGTAATTGAAAGGTGTATTTCCAAGACTTTCAAGAACGTTTTGTAAGTGACAAGGTGTATTTTCAATAACTTTCAAAGACGTTTGTTTAATAGGAAAGGTGTATTTCAAGACGTTTGAATTAAAATTGAAAGCTTTGTTTTAATTTCCAAGAACTTTCCAAAGAACGTTTTGTAATTGAAAGGCTTAATTTTCTTTAAGACTTTCAAAACGTTTGTAATAGAAAGGTGTATTTCTAAGACTTTCAGAACGTTTGTAATAGAAGGTGGTTTTCCAAGACGTTGCAAGAACTTTGTATTGCAAGGTGTAATTTCTAAGACTTCCAAGAACGTTTGTAATTGAAAGCTGTTTATTTTCCCAAAGACTTCAAGAACGTTTGTAATTGAAAGGTGTATTTCTAAGACTTTCAAGAACGTTTGTAATAGAAAGGTGTATTTCCAAGACTTTCAAGAACGTTTGTAATTGAAAGGTGTATTTCTAAGACTTTCAAGAACGTTTGTAATTGAAAGCTGTATTTCCAAGACTTTCAAGAACGTTTGTAATTGAAAGCTGTATTTCTAAGACTTTCAAGAACGTTTGTAATAGAAAGGTGTATTTCCAAGACTTTCAAGAACGTTTGTAATTGAAAGGTGTATTTCCAAAACTTTCAAGAACGTTTGTAATTGAAACGTGCATTTCCAAGACTTTCAAGAACGTTTGTAATTGAAAGGTGTATTTCCAAGACTTTCAAGAACGTTTGTAATTGAAAGGTGTATTTCCAAGACTTCAAGAACGTTTGTAATTGAAAGGTGTATTTCCAAGACTTTCAAGAACGTTTGTAATTGAAAGGTATTTCCAAGACTTCAAGAACGTTTGTAATTGAAAGGTGTATTTCAAGACTTCAGAACGTTTGTAATTGAAAGGTGTATTTCCAAGACTCAAGAACGTTAGTAATTGCAAGGTGTATTTCCAAGACTTTCAAGAACGTTTGTAATTGAAAGGTGTATTTCCAAGACTTTCCAGAACGTTTGTAATTGAAAGGTGAATTTCCAAGACTTGAAGAACGTCCGTAATTGAAAGGTGAATTTCCAAGACTTCCAGAACGTTTATTGGAAAGGAGTATTTTCAAAGACTCAAGAACGTTTGTAATTGAAAGAGTATTTCCAAGACGTTTCAGAAGCTTGTAATTGAAGGTGTATTCCAGGACTTCAAGAACGTGTCTAAAATGAGAAGGTGTATTTCCAAGACTTTCAAGAACGTCCGTATTTGAAAGGTGAATTTCCAAGACTTCAAGAACGTTTGTAATTGAAAGGTGTATTTCCAAGACTTCAAGAACGTTTGTAATTGAAAGGTGTATTTCCAAGACTTCAAAGAACGTTTGTAATTGAAAGGTGTATTTCCAAGACTTCAAAGAAGTTCTGTAATTGAAAGGTATTTCCAAGACTCAAGAACGTTGCTAATTGAAGGTTGTATTTCCAAACTTGAAGAACGTTTGTAATTTGAAAGGTTATTTCCAAGCGTCAAGAACGTTGTATTGAAAGTGTTATTTCCAAGACGTTCCAGAACGTCCGTATTTGAAAGGTGAATTTCCAAGAATTCGAAAGAAAGCGTTTGTAATTGAAAGTGTATTTCAAAGATTCAGAACGTTTGTTAATGAAAAGATGTTATTCCAAGACTTTCAAGAACGTTTGTAATTGAAAGGTGTATTTCCAAGACTTCAAGAACGTTTGTAATTGAAAGGTGTATTTCCAAGACTTCAAGAACGTTTGTAATTGAAAGGTGTATTTCCAAGACTTTCAAGAACGTTTGTAATTGAAAGGTGAATTTCCAAGACTTCAAGAACGTTTGTAATTGAAAGGTTGTATTTCCAAGACCTCAAGGACGTTTGTAATTGAAAGGAAGTATTTCCAGACTTCAAGAACGTTTCGTATTGAATAGGTTGTATTTCCAAGACTTCAAGTTAACGTTTGTAATTGAAAGTGTAATTTCCAAGACTTTCAGAAACGTTTGCAATTGAAGGTTTTGGTAAATTTCTAAGACTCAAAACGTTTTGTAATGAAAGGAGTATTTCCAAGACTTCAAGAACGTTGTAATGAAAGTTGTATTTCAAGACTTGTTCAAGAACGTTTGTAAGTGAAAGATGTATTTTCCAGCACTCAAGAACGTTTTAATTAAAACCGTGCATTTCCGAAGACTCAAGAACGTTTGTAATGCAAAGGTGTATATCCACAGCTTTCAAGAACGTTCTGTAATTGAAATAAGCTGTAAAATTTCCTTAAGAACTTTCCAAGACGTTTTTGTTAATTGAAAGGAAGGTGTTTAATTTCCAAGACTCAAAAAAAGAAACCGTTTGTAATTTGAAAAGGCCCTTGCAATTCCTTAAAGAACTTTCCAAGAAACGTTTGTTAAATTGAAAGGTTGTTTAATTTCCTTAAGAACTTTCAGAACGTTTGTAATTGAAAGGTGTATTTCCTAAGAACCTTTCCAAGAACGTTTGTAATTGAAACTTGTTTAATTTCCTTCAAGACTTTCCAAGAACGTTTGTTAAATTGAACCTTTGTTAATTCCTAAGAACTTTAAGAAACGTTTTTGTTAATTTGAAAGGTGTTAATTCAAGAACTTTCCAAGAACGGGTTTGGCCTTAATTGAAAGCTTGCAATTTCCTAAGAACTTTTCCAAGGAACGTTTGTTTAATTGAAAGGTGTAATTTCCTTTTAAGACTTTCAAAACGTTTGTAATTGAAATGCCTGTATTTCCAAGGACTTCAAGAACGTTTTTGTAAATTGAAAGGTGTATTTCCAAGACTGTCAGAACGTTTTGTAATTGAAAGGCTGTAATTTCCAAGGACTTTCGAAGAACGTTTCGTAATTGAAACGGTTGAATTCCACAGACTTTTCCAGAAAACGTTTGTAATTGGAAACCGGTTTGCCAATAATTTCCAGAACTTTTCGTAAGAATTTGTAAATTTGACGTGAATTCTTTCCAAAGACTTTCAAGAAACCGTTTTCTGTAACATTGAAAGTGTTTCCAAGGACTTCTTAAGGAACGTTTGTAATTTAAAGTGTATTCCTCCAAGACTTCCAAGAACGTTTTCGTTAAATTGAAAGGTGTGTTTCCTAATACTTTCAAGAACGTTTGTAATTGAAAAGGTTGGTTTTTTATTTCCAATGACCTTTGTTCAAAAGAAAAAAAACGTTTGTAACGTTGAAAGGCTGTATTTCCAAACTTTCAAGAACGTTTGTAATTGAAAGGTGTATTTCCAATACTCAAGAACGTTTGTAATTGAAAGGTGTATTTCCAAGACTTTCAAGAACGTTTTGTATTAAATGTATTTCCAAGACTTCAAGAATTGAAAAAAAAGGTTTGTAATTGAACGTTTATTTCCAACTCAAGAACTTTGTGAAATGACAAGTTGTTTTAATTCTAGACTTTCAAGAACGTTTGTAATTGAAAGGTGTATTTCCAAGACTTCAAGAACGTTTGTAATTGAAAGCTGTATTTCCAAGCTTTCAAGAAACGTGTTGTATTTGAAAGTGTAATTTCCAAGACTTTCAATACTTTCAAGAACGTTTTGTAATTAAAATTTGAAAGGTGTTTAATTGAAAGGATAACAAGAACTTTGTAATTTGAAAGTGTTTTTATTTTCAAGACTTTCAAGAACCGTTTTGTAATTGAAAGGTGTATTTGATTCCAACGACTCAACAAGAAGGTTTGTATTTGACAAGGTTTGAATTCCAAAGCTCAAGAACGTTTGCAATTGAAAGGTGAATTTCTAAATTTTAAACAAGACCTTTGTAATTAGAAGGCATATTTCCATTGCTTTCAACAATGCCTTTGTAGCTGAAAGGTGTATTTCCAAGACTTTCAACGAGGCTTCGGTAACTGAAAAGTATATTTTCAAGGCTTTCAATAAGGAATGTGTAATAGGAAGGTGTATTTACCAAGTCTTTCACAAACGCCTTTGTTATTGAAAGCTATATGTCCAAGACTTTCAACGAAGCCTTTGCGATTGGAAAGTGAATTTCCAAGACTTTTCGATAAGAGTTACTGAAGCAAATTTCCGCCAGCGAGATGAAATCTTCGGGGGAAAGCGGTAATGTAATATTCAGTAAAACAGCGACTGAGCGCCTATAATTATTCTCGAGTGCGTAAATAATTAACAAAGAGAAACTTTGCATTGCACTCTTCTTTTCCCGCGCGTAATCGTTTGTAGTCGCTGGTCTTTTTCAAAATGGTTTTTCAGTGTTTTCTTTCGTCCTTTTTTTAATTTTCGGAGACTGACGTCGCAATGCAAGAGTTTTGAGTCTCGCTGCTCGAAAGGTTTTCAATCCCGTTTTAGATCCTCGGCTTTTGTTTGACAGGTTTGGCGCTAATTCGATTTTCGTCCCATTAAAAATCTTCTATCTCGTATCTCATGCTTTTAGAAATTCTTTGTTTGTCATCTTTTCATCTCTTTTATAAATCGGTTTTTAATGCTGCTCAGAAAATAATGCCACATTTTTTTTACAGGAAAATCTAATGAGTTTCTGCAAAACATTTGCAAAGAATTTAATTACTGTTTTTCTCTGGAAAACTTATAAAAGGAACTTTAGCTCTAAAATTCTTGCCTCTCGTTCTTAGGTGATTTAAAACTCCTCAAAGCTTAACTTCAGTCTTTGGTCTTTCGAAAACTTATCGATCAATTTCAATCTGTTTATCAGATCGTTCTTGATTATAATATTCGTTTATTCACGAACAGATCTAAGTCTCGTGTTCGGAATTAACGCCTCAGTATTTGGAAAATTGATAACAGTGAGTTTCAGTGATATATTCAGGAGTTTTGTTGATAATTAATAATCAAAATATAGGAAATTATAATGTTTTATATACAGGTATAAATGATATGAGTGCCTGCCTTTCATTTCACGGCCCACTCATTACCTATATCTCTATCTATATTCTATCTAATTATATATATATATATATATATATATATATATATATTATATATATATATATATATATATATATATATTTATATATTTACTTTACGAATTTATCATACATAATTTCTGTATACAGGTTTGCTAGTAATCATAATTATTCTAATAATGATTCCCTACCTCATGACTGACTTCAGGATGCGAAACGTAGTACTTCTAGAACACGAACAATGATTCAACAATTCAGTAAAGGGACCGATGCTTAGGATTTTATAACCTACTGTCCTCGTATCTCTATTATTTTCTCTTATGATTCTTCTTCATTAACTCAAAATTATGGGTAAAACAAAAAAGTGAAAGCATTGCGAATTTCTAACACCCAACCCCCTTTCATCCACAAACAACGGGATTGTAATACTCTCTAACAATTTTACTTTTAATAGATACAATCATTAAATAATTTAGTAAAAGGAGTAATTTTTGGAAACGTTCATCAACGTTTGTAAATTTCTAACCACACCCCCGCCCCCGCCGCTCCCCAGACCCCAACCAACTGGCGCCTTCTACTTGGCTTTTCACGAAGTCCGTTCACGTGATGCTTGCGCGTTCTTTGCCAAACAATTTATCCAATTACTGTTGACTGGTTTCCGATAAGCGAGCAAACAAGACGCGCGGACATCGAATTTCAATATCTAGATGAATATCCTTCGCTCTCTCCCCGCTTTATTAATCAATGAACCCAAATTTCAAATTTGCGGTTTCAGGTGATTTATCAGAATGGCTGCTGCTGCTGCTGTTACTTGGCGTACGTCAAATAAATTGGTTTTTACTTATCTTTAAGTTATTACTTGCAGTGGCAAACAGTTCACAGTCCTACGAACGTAGGTTTTGGATCAGACACTATAATATTGAAGTCATTTACTGGCTGCCAATTTATTATTATTATTTTCGTGTCATGATTGGGAAAGTAGTAATAAAATCATGCTTCATTTAGTGTGATTCTTACACTTGATGTCAAAATCTGCAAGCATATTCACCCTTTCTTAAAGGTTATAGATTTTTCTGGTCTATGGAGAGAGGATGCATATAATTTCCGCTTTACATTTCAACACCCTCTCTCTCTCTCTCTCTCTCTCTCTCTCTCTCTCTCTCTCTCTCTCTCTCTCTCTCGTGGAAGGCTATACCACCAAGAAGGACGTACGTAAGATGATTGGTGGTGATAACATACATTAAGTGAATGTGACTAGAGAGTATTATTATTATTACTATTATATTACTCCCTAAAGGGGAACGTAGCTCTATAAATTTTGGGATTAAACAAGCAAGACTCTGAAATATTATGATAGACAATTTTTGAGAAATCCTATCTTCAACGATCTATTTGCTGCAAACAATCTATGAAGAACAAATATGACTTAGGTGAACTGAGAAGAAGACTTATAAATAAAAGGAAAGAAATGCATAATACATAATAATCACTACAAGTTAGACTTTTACGGATCAGAAACGTATTGTAACCGGAGAACGATTTAAAGAGCAAAGAACCAGTGTTTTGAGAACCACAATGGAAATTCTTCTAATGGAGCAGACAAGATCGAAGCAATGCCAGTCATATTTATAGAAGGTGGAATTCCGTAACCTGGAGAACAGCGAGTGGAGTAATAAGGGCAAAAGGAAAATGTCCAGATCGTGGCCCATCCAGTTCAAGAGAGACTGTGATGCTGCAAATTCAAATCAACAAATTAATAAAGATCTATCTGGACCTTAATACTACTAACGGTTTCCTCGTTAGTCTGCCATCTTCATTGTAGTTGTTTTTCGTCTTCGTTTTCTTCAGATAATCGATGTTCATTCGTTTATATTATTCTTTTATTGGATTAGTTTTTCCATCAATCTGACTATAATAATCTACTCTTCTACTAAAGGCTGATTTTCATTTCTTATGAAAATACGTTCCGCAACTGACAGAAGGAAATCAATTATTATTCACCTAATTTTGTTACTAAAGTCATGGGTACTTTCACGACAATAATGCCAAATACGTAAAGAGGCTTGGGCCATAATAGAATACTTATAACTAGGAAGATCATAATTCTACGCCTTTCCTTCACGCCCGAATATATCGCAGGGAACTCTTTTAAAAACGTAAACAAAAACGTATAAACAAAAGTTTTTAAAACGTTCTTGGTAGATCTTCTGGCTCTCGAGGAAACATTCAACTTACAATTCTTGAAATATCAACAATGTCATTAAATAATACCTCTATTCGTTATAATTCATTGGAAATATAAATGCATCAAACATCAAGGAATTCAGTTTTTCGGGCCATCCGACTAAAAATCCATAAAATTTAAAAAGTTAAGTATATCTTAGTTTTACCAGACCGCTGAGTTGATTAACAGCTCTCCTAGGGCTGGCCCGAAGGATTAGATATTTTTACGTGGCTAGGAACCAATTGGTTACCTAGCAACGGGACCTACAGCTTATTATGGGATCGGAACCACATCATATCGAGAAATGAATTTCTAATAGCCAGAAATAAATTCCTCTGATTCAACGTTGGCAGAGGGGGGAGTCGAACTCGCGACTACCGAATCGGTAGGCGAGCATGTAAACCACTCGTCCAACGAAGGACTGTCCATAAAATTGTAAATCTTAATTATTTTTTCTATAATAACGGCTTTCGGTATCCTTAGAAATGATTTAACTATTATGATCTAACCCTCAAGGACTACTGTGTCCTATTAGGAGGGAAATACGCAGAACGCCTTGACTAAATTTCGTAAATGAACAGAGACAAAAAGAAAGAAATTGATGACCTTCCCAAAACCATAGAGCTCACCAGGGTCATCCTGGCATTCTCTGAAAACGTAACGTCCAAGAAATATATCTGATCACTGTTTATGAAAAGACCGACGAAGAATCCCCTCCTCTGATTCAATCAAAAGATTTACGATCGTGGAGAGAGATACACCGAGGCGATATCCGTGTGCGAGGAAAAATTGAATTACCTGTTCATTAGCGGCGGCATCATTTTTCACCCTACTCTTGAATCCCATTCGGGAACCGGGGTTTCACTTCGCTACCTTCTTAAGGGACCGGTGTTGGAATTAATTGGATTCCAGCCACTGGTAAAGAAGGAGTGAGTTATGAGATGGTCCAGTCCACCTCCTCCTCCTCCTCATCCTCCTCCTCGTCCGTGTCTTAATTTGGCTTTGTCTTTTTCCTAAGCGGTTAATAATTATTATTCGTCTCCCGCTGTTCTCCTTCTAATGGGTCATCCTTCTTCGAGGAGAACTATTTATCAGAGTCGTTACGAGATATATTCATTGTATTGCATTGCAGTGAAAGTCTTTCTTTCTTTCCAAAGGTTATTAATTGCTTACCTATCAGGGAATGGCTTGATGTAATATCTGCTTTTTTTTTTTTACAGTCGTGTGTGTGTGTATTCGACTGCATAACAATGAATGAAATTGATACATGGTCCTTATGCAGGAACAGGATGGCAATATACTTTGAGGGCTTAAGACTTTCATAGAAGGAGTAAAGCTGGCGTTAGAATTTGTGGCTCAAAAGATTAACCATTTGGTATAATATTAAACATCACGCCTAGTTTGGAAGAGATTCTCTGCTTGTTGACGCATCCATGAGACTAACGATGATATATATATAGAAGAGAGAGAGAGAGAGAGAGAGAGAGAGGGGGGGGGGGGGGGGGGGAATACACCGTTTAAGCACATGGACTTAGAGAATTAAGTGGGGAACAGTTAATGGTAAAACTTAAGGTTACTTATGATGAAATTATTGATCGGAATATTCAGCACAAATTAGAATATATATATATATATATATATATATATATATATATATATATATATATATATATATATATATATATATATACAGTAAATATATATAGAAACAGAAAATATGTAGATGTACAAGAATAAGACACAAAACCAACGTTGCCATAATTGATGTTAACCGGTAAAATATAATGTTATTTAAGAAATTGCGTACAAATAAGTGACAGTCTCAGTTACATCGAGTGAAAACCTAAGCTACATAAAAAAAATATAGCAGGCAATGAATTAGTGGTTGCAAGCAATAAAAAAAAATGCCAGAAGAAACATTTGGCTGTGTGAGGCAGTTAATGAAACAACCAATTTACAAAGGGGGTTGAAATACAGTTTGAATAGGTATATCAGATAAAAATGCTATATATATCCTCGTGCCTACTAAGCGACATTGCCTGAAATACTTAAAAACCAAATGAAGTTGAGAATAAGAACGCAGATTCGTTGCGAGTGAGGTCAGATCATATGAGAGCGATTGATTGATGGAGTCATATCACAAATGCACACAGATGTGCAAGTGGATTGGTAGGATCCAGATGTATCTGTAGGACGGATCATTAATAAACAATGAAAGGATCTGAACATTGAGCAAAAACAGAGAAACTTAATTGTGTGCCGTTATGCGAGGGAGATAATGATAAGATATTGCCGCGAACTTTCTCAATTTTCCCATAGTTTCTGGTATTGAATAAATATCCAGTAACTGGAACATGGCCGTATGTATGTGTGTGTGTGTGGATGTGTGTATGTGTTTGTGTGTGTGCGCCCGCGCGTGCGTGTAGCGCTGACAACAAAAACGAAGTTCACCCCTTCTGGGATAAAAGTTGTAAGAAAACGTATCGACTTATTAAAGTAAGAGGAGTTTTAAGAGTTCCTTCACAATTCCGATAATGGGCCGAGAATTTTTTTTTCTTCTTTTCTTGCGCATCCTCTGACTTACTGCCGCTACTTTATAGCTTTCGTTAAGGAGTCAATTATTGGTCGGTCGTTTTTCTCCACGATATTGCTATACGAGTGTAACCGGAAGAACGCTGAAGACTTTGATTAAGTGAGAGAGAGAGAGAGAGAGAGAGAGATCATTTATACATTATCGAATATCGGCTACTAAACAAAGGCACGTATATTGATCGCAGCC
This sequence comes from Macrobrachium nipponense, assembly GCF_015104395.2. Taxonomy (NCBI): domain Eukaryota; kingdom Metazoa; phylum Arthropoda; class Malacostraca; order Decapoda; family Palaemonidae; genus Macrobrachium; species Macrobrachium nipponense. The sequence continues at coordinate 199,554,189 of NC_087200.1, read as the reverse complement.
TAACTTGCATTGTGCGTACAAATAATTATTGTTAATATTCAATATATAAATATACACACAAACTATGTGTGTATATGTGTGATGTATGTGTAGTGTATGCATAATCATATATATATATATTATATATATATATATATATATATAATATATATATATAATATATATATATATATATATCTACTATATATATCTATCTATATATATACATACATACATAGATATATATATATATATATATATATATATATATATATATATATATATATATATATAATAACCCTTGGATCCATATGTCTACTACATTGCATTTGCCTGACTTCGCTGGCAGCAAATGCTTCTTCCATTCATAAAGAAACGTCGACCATCCAATCTCCCGCTGTTTACCGTTCAAACGGAAGGAGAGGGAAGAAGGTAAATGCGGAAGATCTTTTCCATTTGAAGCCCGATCAGGTAAACAAAAATCTAAAATCGTCTCTCGTTGGAGGAAAAAAAAAATGTATTTTGGGGCTGTGATCACAGCGCAATAATTATGGTCCGACTGATGGGAAATTTCGAAATTAGATTTCTGTAGGCGGGTAAATGACTGTGTTATGCTGTTTTATATTTTTCTTTCCCTCTCTTTATTTCTTTCTTTCTTTCTTCTCTTCTCAATTCATTTCATTTACTTCTTCCCTTCTTTCTTTCTTTAGATCTTCAGCTGTGAAGCCTCATGCGCAGAATTTAAAGGTTATAATAACCTCAAGTAGGCTACAGAGCGAAATCAACTTAACAGAAAGAGACGAGTTGAAATAGGGTGATAAATAAAATAAAAAATAGATAAATAAGCAATAAAACAATAACTAGGTAAAGAGATAAATATGCGGGAATAGAAAATTAGAGCAGTTATAGCAGAATTCAGGAGACGTCAGCAGCAGAAAGCAAGATTGAATCTGCTCCCTGCTTAAAACAGTCAGAGATCAGAAGATTACACAAATGCACTAGTTAAATTTTTCGACATTACATTCGTGCCCAAAGTTAGAATATGATCTGTATTAGTGACTGCTAATACCTATTCATTCATAAAGTCACATCTTATAACCATGATGCTTAAAATACTATTAAAGTAGTTTTATCATGTGTCAAGGGATTCCTGGTCGCCTTGCCTCTGCACATAACAATACTAAATTATTATTATTATTATTATTATTATTATTATTATTATTATTATCATTTCGGTAAATGCAACCTGTCCACTGACTTGAAATTCAAGCTTCTAAGGAAGGTTGGTTTCAACCTCTCACTGCAGACCCCACACTGCGGCAGTAACTGACCATAATAAAGAACCAGTGATTTTTATTTTTTTTCACCGCCTTGGGGAAGCGCGAACTCGCGACATCCGAGCCGCATGTCACGACACTAGCGACCATACCAACGAATTCGAAAAACCCAGCCATTGTAGTGTCTCAGTTTCCGTTCATAAATTAACTTTAATTGCGTCTTCAATTTTCCCTGGAAATTAATAAAAATATATTGAGGTGGATTTCTTATACAATTAATATCATATCCTTCTGCCCGATAAGACGAATTTATCATACGTCCCTTAAATGAAATGTTGGTCCTCGCGTGAAGATAATTTACCGACTTCATTCAAATTAAATGAGGTAGATATCATTAAAAAAGAAGAAGATCAGAAATCTCCTTCTTTATTGACAATTTGACAGATATTTACCCACGTGACCGTTGATTTCTTTATTGCATAACAATCTGCCTTACTTTGTCTTATCTGATCTTTGAGAACCTTTCTGATAATATCGCTTAAACAGACTTTATTGGTGTCGAACAATTGCACGTTTAGTAGCCATTGACTTGGATCGCAATTAAAGCAAATATCATAGGTTTAGCAGCCAATAGCTGCGATCTAAATGACAGTAAATGTTAGGTTAGTTTGTATATGACGTGTCAGTTTCTATAGTTACTTTTGACAGGTTATAAAGATATGTTGCACAGGCTACAAAATACCGCAAAGATTTTCTTCGCCTTCGGAGATATTTTGGTAAGGTATCGAATTTGATCCTTGAATGAATAAATCAACAGACTGACAAGTTAGGTGAGAGATTGAAGACTAAAAGAAAATGAATATGTTAAAAATAGGTTTCAAAAACCTGTTTAAGCCAAAATAAAGGACTAAATACACAACACAGCACGCACAAACAAATGCACACACATTCACACAAACGTCACACAGAAATACACAAAAACACATAAATACGTGTATAAACATCAGACACACACACACACACACAGCACATAGACAAACAAACAAAAGTAAAAGGTAGAAAGCTACGCGCACACAGTATATCAGGAACCAAGATTAATAATAAAGAACTAGTGCATACCCATAAGAATAGAATCAAAGCTCATCCTCTCCCCACACACCGCTCCCCCCCCCCCCCCCCCCCCCCGCCATCACTGTACCAACCACATGAACAAAATTGAGGACACTTCAGTCCAGTATCATATTTAAGTTTATGATAATAATAATAATGATAATAAAAAAAGACTGCAGCCGTTTCTTTTCCCCTCCTATCTTTCCACCTTCACGGTAGCTATACCTTCCTCCTCCTATCTACCTCGGCTTGTGAGTAACAATTTTACTCTCCCCCCACACCCCCGCCCCCTCTAGGAGGAAGTACCTCCCTCGGGTATAATCACTATTTCTCCAGGCGTAGTAAGGTCAATATAGTAAAGGACCATAAAGTGACCTGTGCTGTGGAAACTCGGGGGGATTAATTTTTATGTATAGATATATTTTCTATGGAGCGCTGTGGATAGACATGAACTAACTTGGAAGTGACCGTCGGAAATCAGTTTTAATTTTTTAATGGTGCGGAAATAAGATTTTTTATGAAGAGCTCCACATACACACAATATATGATATTACAAATATATCTATATATGGTAAAATGATCATAGAAAACTCTCTCTCTCTCTCTCATATATATTATATATATATATATATATATATATATATATATATATATATATATATATATATATATATATATGTATGTATGTATACATATATATATGAGCGCCTGCAAAGCAATGCAAGCCAAAATACTATTCCACAACGGGGAGAATGAAACCATCCAAACTATAGCAGAACATTTACACATGTAATTCACAAACATATCTTTCTATATGGCCGAAATATTACTTTCCTCAAAAAATTTAAGAATACTAGTCTGATTTCTAATCCGTAGAGAAGAGTGGTTTAGTCACTCCATATAACAGCAGAAATCCCATTTCGAAATCTGAACTTTTGATTAAAAAGGCGTTTCATTATCGGATGCAGGTTTTAAAAATCATAAATTTATTATTATTATTATTATTATTATTATTATTATTATTATTATTATTATTATTATTATTATTATTATTATTATTATTATTATTATTATTATATATATATATATATATATATATATATATATATATATATATATATATATATAAAACCTCTTCCAGCAGGTCTCACGCTTTCAAATACTTAGAAACGTTCAACAAACAGCAAGACAGAAAAAAAAGATGGAAAATTCATTTATAATTATATTTACATTTTTATAAAATTTAATTAAAGATAAAAAAAACCCAAAACAATAGAAAATATTTGTCCATGGAGTTTTCTCCTTAATCGGGATCAATCCCAAAGCTCTCTGGCAGGTGAGGCGTCCCTGGTAATCCCTGGAGAGAGAGAGAGAGAGAGAGAGAGAGTAAACACATACAGGAGAGGCATAGCCGTGAACACCATTGCAATATAATCGAGTACTGTCCAATCCAACACACACACAGCTGTTGTCCATCCTCTTATCCCGTCTGAGACTAAGCCCAGGTGAGTAGAGAGAGAGACCGAGTGGCTCTCGAACCCACCAGCCAACATCTCCTCAAATTCCATTCGCTCCTTACGCTGTTGCGTCTGTCATACTATCCTCGTAAGTCCTTCTGATCTTATAGTATTATGTATGGCACCAAGGGGTCAGAGAAGCTGAGGGAGGGATTATAAGAAAGATTGGTGTCATCAAAAAATATTTGCGAGTTCATTTATATCTTCGAAAAGCGTTTCGATTTTTATTCACTAATCAATTCCCCGTCTACATATTAGCCTTTTTTTTTTTTGTCTAAAAATCATCTTATCAGACGATTAATCAAACTCGCTAGTTGGCGTCTTATTTCTCAAAATAAAAAAACAAATTTCTTAGACAGGGATTAATTAATAACTTTCTCGCCGGTGGTATTTTTGTAACGAAATTCTGAAATAACGAACACCGCACTTATAAGCAATCACTAGTTTCAAACTTCCTCGCTTTAGTTATGCATAATCCCTGCAGCAAAGAATATAAGCGCTGTGACCTATGAGGTCATTCAGCGCTGAAAGCGAAACTGAGAGCCGGAAGGTTTTTTTTAGGAGAAGGAAGAAAGTAAAATGGAAGAAATAGAACATGAACGTAACTACAGTAAGGGGAACGAAAGGGGCTCCAGCTATGGGCCCTAAGGGACGCTGCAAAGAACCTTAAAAGTAATGCCTGCAGTGCACCGCCTGAGGCCAAGGAGAGTAGAGGTAAAGGGGTCAGCGTGTGGAAGGGAATTCGTCTCTCTCTCTCTCTCTCTCTCTCTCTCTCTCTCTCTCTCTCTCTCTCTCTCTCTCTCTCTTAACGTATACTCATAACTCGTTTTAAAAGGGCACCATTGAAGGAACTGGTTATGTGGATATTTTTATCTTACTTTATTATATGATTATTATTTTCATTTTATTATTTTTATTATTATTATTATTTTTTTTTTTGCACAGGGATTTCACCGCGACTCGGCATTTAAAGTTGGGAATGTGATAAAAACCGTTGTTTTCCCCTTCCTAGACACCAACTCAATATAACTGAAAAAAGAAAATATATAAATAAAACTTCAAAGTCAAAACAAAAAAATATTGAAAGAATAAAAGTCCTGTGTGTGTGTGTGTTCACTTACCTTCTCCTCCCTCACCGCATAAAAACCCCACGGAGATACTACTATATGTCTCGGAGACTCAAACGAAGATATGCGTCAGTTAAATCATGACCTAACATTCGAAAAGGGTATATATATAGATTTGATCTAATCTCTGGACTTCAAAGGATCAATGATTTACAAGTCCCAATTCTCGGTTGAATAATAAATCACCCGGTGGATATTTATGGTCGTTTTTCATGACTATATTACTACTGCAGGTCTTTTTGGTTTGTTCCTTTTTTTTTTTTTTTTTTGCTTAAAGGGTAAAGCGATAAATTATAGAGACAAAGGCGCATAATCCACACAAGCTAAAGCTAAGAAAAACCATAAATTTATATTAGTGCAAATAGTAAAGAAAATGAGATCAGTATTTCCTATTTGCGTTGTTGCAATAACAGTTTTAAAATGTTCCGTGAAAACCATGTGAGTGTTAATATCTACAGGTATAATGACAGATATATATTAAAAACAGAGTGCGATATACATACATATGCACATATATATATATATATATATATATATATATATATAATAATATATATATATATATATATATATACACATACACACGTCTCTTAGACAGTGCATTAACTTCATAAGTACATTTACAGCATATGTTTGAACTGAATACGCGCAAATATGCAATGATGATTGCTTAATATACATACATACACATAGGTGAACAATATTTGACCATTTAAAGCTCGTAAGTGAATTATTTATCCAAAAAAAAAAAAAAAAACTTTGCCAAAAATGGATCTCATCTAATCATAAATAATTTTGTAAAAGTCCCTATTCTCACAAGCCACTTGGAAGATGAAATAAACAAGTAAAAAATGCTTCGGCGCAATTGAGGTTTTCTGTACAGCCGCTACAGCGATTGATCAAGGCCACCGAAAATACACCTATCTTTCGGTGGTCTTGGAAGAATGCTGAATGAGCCGCGGCCCATGAAAGTTTAACTGCGGCCCGGTTGTTGCCTGTCCTATATTTTAACCTTAAACAAAATCAAAACTACTGAGGGTAGAGGGTCGCAATTTGGTATGCTTGATGATTGGAGGGTGGGTGATCAACATAGCAATTTGCAGCCCTCTAGCCTCAGTAGATTTTAAGATCTGAAGGCGGACAGAAAAAGCCATCTCAACAATTTTCTTTTATGGAAATCTGTAACTACCTTTGCTGGAATACCACATAACCATATCACATCTCATCTTTCAAAACCAGCTGGAGAAAAGACACTCAAGGTACATCCAATGGATTGAGACAGAAACCTGATTTCAGGGAGATGAGAAATCATTATATCCAGGAAGTCGGAAGTTTCGAGAAGTTGATAAAAGTAATTGGGCTGATCAGTTCCCGGGATAAATTCTTAACTATTGGCTAAGGTGAAATAGAGGCTTCTTGGAGATGATTGATTGGAAAAGGAATTATACTCTAGCTGGATTATGGTAGATGGACTGGAATTACAGAGAAACTGGAATCAAGATAATTGATGATAAACCAATGAAATTCTTAATTGAATGAGGAAAGATCGGAAAGAGAATCAAAGCAACACAGCAAAGAAATAATAATAATAATAATAATAATAATAATAATAATAATAATAATAATAATAATAATAATAATAATAATAATAATAATAATAATAATAATGGAAGGAGGAGATATAAAACACCAAGAGATGAAGGACACGATCAGGAAAGAATATATGCAGAGACTCAAGGCGATACTCAAGTCAAAACTCAATGGAGGAAATATGATAAAAGCCATAAACACATGGGCAGTGCCAGTAATCAGATACAGCGCAGGAATAGTGGAAAATGGACGAAGGCAGAACTCCGCAGCATAGATCAGAAAACCAGGAAACAAATGACAATACACAAAGCACTACACCCAAGAGCAAATACGGACAGACTATACATAACACGAAAAGGAAGGAGGGAGAGGACCTAACTCGTATAGAGGACTCTGCGTCAACATTGAAAACCGAGCACTGGGGCAATATCTGAAAAACCAGTGAAGACGAGTGGCTAAAGAGTGCATGGGAAGAAGGACTAATAAAAGTAGACGAAGACCCAGAATATACAGAGACATGAGAAAGAGAGAGAACAGAGGACTGGCACAACAAACCAATGCACGGACAATACATGAGACAGACTAAAGAACTAGCCAGCGATGACAATTGGCAATGGCTACAGAGGGGAGAGCTAAAGAAGGAACTGAAGGAATGATAACAGCGGCCAAGAATATCAGGCCCTAAGAACCAGATATGTTCAAAGTACGATAGACGGAAATAACATCTCTCCCATATGTAGGAAGTGCAATACGAAAAATGAAACCATAAACCACATAGCAAGTGAATGCCCGGCACTTGCACAGAACCAGTACAAAAAGAGGCATGATTCAGTGGCAAAAGCCCTCCACTGGAGCCTGTGCAAGAAACATCAGCTACCTTGCAGTAATAAGTGTACGAGCACCAACCTGAGGGAGTGATAGAAAACGATCAGGCAAAGATCCTCTGGGACTATGGGATCAGAACGGCTAGGGTGATACGTGCAAATAGACCAGACGTGACGTTGATTGACAAAATCAAGAAGAAGTATCACTCTTGATGTCGCAATACCATGGACACCAGAGTTGAGAAAGAGAGGGAAAATGGATAAGTATCAAGATCTGAAAATAGAAATAAGAAGGATATGGGATATGCCAGTGGAAATCGTACCCATAATCATAGGAGCCACTAGGCACGATCCCAAGATCCCTGAAAAAGGAACTAGAAAAACTAGAGGCTGAAGTAGCTCCAGGTCTCATGCAGAAGTGTGTGATCCTAGAAACGGACACATAGTAAGAAAAGTGATGGACTCCTAAGGAGGCAGGATGCACCCGGAACCCCACACTATAAATACCACCCAGTCGAATTAGAGGACTGTGATAGAGCAAAAAAAAAAAAAAAAAAAAAAAAAAAAGAAAAAAAAAAAAAAAAAAAAAAAAAAAAAAAAAAAAAAAAAAAAAAATAATAATAATAATAATAATAATAATACGGAAAAACAGACTGCATGAGACTTCTTTTATGTAACTGATAGAGACTAATCTCAAGTTAATGATGAAGACTCCAAGGACCGTTCCTGATAAAGAAGGAAAGGATTCCTGTAATGGGAATTGGGAATCACCACCGTTAGAATTCCCGCACTCGTCCCCCCCCCCCCCCCCCACCCTCTCTCTCTCTCTCTCTCTCTCTCTCTCTCTCTCTCTCTCTCTCTCTCTCTCTCCTTCCCTTCCCATTATAAGCTTTCATTTCAAAACACTTTTCTTATGACGATCTACGTCCGTAACGATGTTTAAAAGTTGTTACTTTATCATAATGAAGTCGAGTTCACTACTTTCATAATGAAACCCAGGATAATCCGATCTTTCAAACTTTATTAAGACCTTGTTAATATCAGTAAACAGCTTCTGCGGTGACGCAAATCTCTTGCTTGTACTATATTCCACTTTCCTGCTAATTGGGCCGACCTAATTTAAAGTAAAAGATCAATCTTGAATAACAAACTGATACAATTACAATACCATATACACGCAAACGCACATACAATATATACAAATATAAATACACACACACACACAAATATATATATGTATATATAATATATATATATATATATAGATATATATATATATATATATATATATATATATTATGTGTGTTCATTTGCACGTCAATGTAACTGAAATTATACTAAAAGAATAAGAGAATAAGTTCAGCCCTTGGTAATGAACTCGCACCCTAATCTCACGGGAATCTAAATTAAATAACATTATGAATAATCAAGAATTGTAAAAGTCAGAATAAAAGAAAATAGAGGAAAAATATACTAAAGAAATTAGATTGAAAAAAATAAGCACCGAGGGCAATACCATCACCAAACAAATAACTGCGAAGTAAGAGAAAAGAAAAAATAAAGGAAGAAAAATAAAAAGCGTAAGAAAGAATACGAATACAAAGTATTAATTAAACCAACAACAGCGACAAGTCGGAGAAAGCCATTCCAGCGGAAGGAGCCGAAGAAAGTTCAAAAGCGACTTCAATAAGAGCGATAAAAAAAAACAATAAAAAATATAAGACTTCATCATAATCTCTGTGCAATAAAGTCTCTCTCTCTCTCTCTCTCTTCTCTCTCCATCTCTCTCTCTCTCTCTCTCTCTCTCTCTCTCTATTCTTGTGAATATTCCTGGAAATTCCGGATCTCTGGAATAGCAGTAGGTCTTGGTAGGGGAAATGTAAACCGAAAGCTATCGCCAACTTTCAGTAAGTTCATCAAACTCTCTCTCTCTCTCTCTCTCTCTCTCAGACGGATTATTAAAGGCTTACTTGGAACGTTCTGACCGTTGAACGTGCATTATATATATTATATATATATATATATATATATATATATATATATATATATATATATATATATATATATATATATGACATATATATATATATTTTATATATATATATATATATATATATATATATATATATATATATATATATATGTATATATATATATACATATATATATATATATATATATATATATATATATATATATATATATATATATATATATATATATATATATATATATATATATATATATATATATATATATATATTATATATATATATATATATATATACATGACGGGTAAAATGTTCTGTAACAACAGAATTCCATCTAATAAAAGGAGCCCATAAAAACACCAAATATAGAGAGAAAAGTACTATATTTCAGAGACTGCTGTCTCTCTCTTCAGGTATTAGAACTGAGAAAAGTTTACAGAAAAGGTGGTATTTATACCAAGAGATCCGTCCACAAGTAAGCCAATTTAGGTCACCACCGCTGATAATCTTCCTTTAATCTTCTTAAGCGTTGGTTGAATGAAAACTTCGTCGACGACATCTGAAATCCCGCTCCTTTTGAGATGTTTCATTACCTGCTTCTCTTTTATTAAGGCCGATTCCATCATTTGACTTTTGTACCGGCAGTTGCTGCTATAAATTACATGTGACAAATTCCAGTTTATTCTATGGTTATGTTCATTTATATGTTGAAAATAGCCAAGTTCTGTTGTCCATACCTAACTGACCGTTTGTGTGTATTAATCTCTGGGGAGTTATTTACCTGTAATCCGATGTAAGATTGGTCACAGTCCTGGCATGGGATCTCATAGACCCCAGAGTCTTTGGGAGTATGTCTTTTTGTTGGACGTTAATCAGGGATTTGGCTAAGGTGTTTGGGTAGGTAAATGCAAAAGGGTTGGATTTCCCAAGGGTGTGGGTTACTCTCTTAATCGTCTCAAGTGAGGAATTTTTTATTTTATTGTTGGGTGTGTCTCTGGTCTTGTTTTTAGGGGTCGGTAGAAAATTACGTTTGCTTTTTTGAATTGCTTTCTCAATTATTTGGTCAGAAATACTTTAAAGACGAAAGTTTGCTTGCAAATTAGTTCAAATTCTTTTTCCGGAAATCTGGGAACAATTTGCAAGGCTCTTAAGAAATAGGTTGCTAGCTACACCTATCTTGATAGTAATGTCGTGATAGCTAAAGTAGTGAATATATGAAAGTGAGAACGTTGGTTTTTCTGTATATGGTAATTTTGTATTCTGTCGTTGTCTCTGATTATTAAAACATCAAGAAAAAGGAATTTTGTTGTCTGTTTCCCATTCAACTTTAAATTTGATGCTGGGCACTAATGCGTTTAAATTTTGAGAGGAATCATTAAAAATTACCCCACTTATTATCCCAAAATGTTAAGATATCATCCACGTATCTCATCCACAGCATGTTTTTTTTGGGTTTTATTGCATTTATTACTGTATTTTCAAAGTATTTCCATGTACAGATTGGCTAAAAAAAACAGGACTTAAAGGACTACCCATACTACACCCGAATTTTTGCTTGTAGAATGATTCCCCGAATGAAAATATGTTATTAGATGCACATAATTCAACTAACTTTATTATTTTGTCAAGCGCCAATGGGAAATGATCTGAATAGGGGGATAATTTTTCCCTTAAAAACTGAAGAACGTCCTGTACTGGTACTTTTGTGAATAGGGAGTCTACGTCAAGGCTTAAAAGTTTTATGTTGTGAAGTGGTATATGTGCTTCTCTGAATTTGTGACAAAAATCTTCCGAATGTTTAATGTGACTGGGAGAAAAAGTGCCTAAAAAAGGAGAAAGGAGGCCGGCTAACCATTTAGAAATTTTGTAATTGAAAGCTCCGGCGCATGAAACGATGGGTCTGAATGGAAGATTGTCTTTGTTGAGTTTTGGAAGGCCCATAAAAGTAGGGTAATTTAGGATTAATTACTTTGAATTTCTCTAATAGTTCAATACTCTTTTTGTCTTGGCCAATTAATCTTACTTTCCGAAAAAATTCTGTGGAACGTTTTTGGAGGGGATTTTTCGTCAGTTTTTCGTAAGTGTTTGTGTCGCTAAGGAGCTGATTGATTTTGTCGAGGTAGAAGTCTTTGTCCATTATTACGATTTTGCCGTCTTTGTCGGATCTACTTATTATAACATCTAACTTTTTTTAGCGAGTGGATGGCTATCATGAATCTGCGGGGAACAGGATATTTCTTATGAAGGTCAGTTAAAGCATTTAGTAACACTCCTTTTAAACATATCTCTTCACGGCTGTAGTTTTTGTCATATGAATTTATCAAAGCCACTATGAAGTCTAGGTTGTTTTTGCGGGTCTGCAGTGGATGGGCAAGGATAAAGCCTAAATTTAAAACTAAATGTTGATTTACAGTAAGGGGGGTGTTGGATAGTTTTTTTTAAAACTTTGTCTTGTTTGCTTCAAGATTATTCCATACGCTAATTGTCTATTAGGTTATTTAACTTGCGTAAAAGTCTGTTGGAATGAGTCACGCTATTATAGCAGCAATGTCGGAACAGAATGAAATCAGATACCTGTATATGTGGTCCGTAGTGAGGAGGCGAAGATTAGACTGAGTTCCATATATCTACTCTGCGTAGCACGAAGATGTCGTTTCTCGTACTGGTGATTCTTTCTTCCAGGAAAATCTTGTGTGATAGAGGGAAGGGGTTTGATTGCAGAGTCCATCTCCCGAATCCGTACATTTTTGGAAGTACTTGTTCTTTGAGGCATTCTTTCAAAAAGTGTTTTTGGTTTTTCAGCCGGTGTAGTCTGTTCGTTCTTTCTCAAACTTGCGGAAAACTGGCTTGAAGCAGGTATGAACATCTCAAAAGGAGCGTGGATTTCAGATTGTCGTCGACGAAGTTTTCATTCAACCAACGCTTAAGAAGATTAAAGGAAGATTATCAGCGGGTGACCTAAATTGGTTTACTTGTGGACGGATCTCTTGGTATAAATATCACCTTTTCTGTAAACTTTTCTCATTCATATACCTGAAGAAAGAGACAGCAGTCTCTGAAATATAGTACTTTTCTCTCTACATTTTGGTGTTTTTATGGGCTCCTTTTATTAGATATATATATATATATATATATATATATATATATATATATATATATATATATATATATATATATGTATATATATATATACATATATAAATTTCAGACTCACATCGGTATCAAATACCGGTCCTCTCAGATGGAAGCCCAGGGTGGCCACCAATTGATCCACATAAGTCATAAAAAGAATTTGGAGTCACAAATTTATTTCCTTATATATATATATATATATATATATATATATATATATATATATATATTAATGTTAAAAGAAAACAAGATATCCTATATATATATATATATATATATATATATATATATATATATATATATATATCTAATAAAAGGAGCCCATAAAAACACCAAAATGTAGAGAGAAAAGTACTATATTTCAGAGACTGCTGTCTCTCTCTTCAGGTATATGAATGAGAAAAGTTTACAGAAAAGGTGGTATTTATACCAAGAGATTCGTCCACAAGTAAGCCAATTTAAGGTCACCCCCGCTGATAATCTTCCTTTAATCTTCTTAGCGTTGGTTGAATGAACCACTGCGTCGACGATGTCCGATGTCCAATTGCCTTTTGAGATGTTCATTACCTGCTTCTCTTTTATTAAGGCCGATTCCATCATTTGACTCTTGTACCGGGCAGTTGCTGCTATAAATTACACGTGACATATTCCAGTTTATTCTATGGTTATGTTCATTTATATGGTTGAAAATAGCCGAGTTCTGTTGTCCATACCTAACTGACCGTTGGACAACAGAACTCGGCTATTTTCAACCATATAAATGAACATAACCATAGAATAAACTGGAATATGTCACGTGTAATTTATAGCAGCAACTGCCGGTACAAGAGTCAAATGATGGAATCGGCCTTAATAAAAGAGAAGCAGGTAATGAACATCTCAAAAGGCAATTGGACATCGGACATCGTCGACGCAGTGTTTCATTCAACCAACGCTTAAGAAGATTAAAGAAGATTATCAGCGGGGTGACCTAAATTGGCTTACTTGTGGACGAATCTCTTGTATAAATACCACCTTTTCTGTAAACTTTTCTCATTCATATACCTGAAGAGAGAGACAGCAGTCTCTGAAATATAGTACTTTTCTCTCTACATTTTGGTGTTTTTATGGGCTCCTTTTATTAGATGGATTCTGTTGTTACAGAACACTTTTACCAGTCATATATATATATATATATATATATATATATATATATATATATATATATATATATATATATCTATATATGTATAAGCGAACACCACAGGAAAAACGATAGGCAGAACGTAAAGGAGGAAAGCGCTAGGTACGAATGTCTACTATTGTTTTACTGTGCTATTCGCTAATATCAAGAAGTCACGTGAATGTACTGATGATTTTTTAAAGCATATATATATATATATATACATATATATATATATATATATATATATGTATATATATATATATGTATATATATATATATGTATGATATATATATATATATATATATAATATATATATATATATATATCTGATATATCGTATCTATATAATATTTATATATATATAATATTTATTTAAACCATCAATGGAATTCTGGAATATACTAAAAGAATAATGCTGGGAACAACTGTGTCAAAGAGAAGCTCTTAATTCCAACACAATCATCATCATCCCCCCCCCCCCCCCCCCCCCGCCCTCTCTCTCTCTCTCTCTCTACATATGAACTAATTTCCTCCTCATAGAAGTATTCGTCCTTCTTCCCGTTTTCTGTTTCAAGGGATTACTACAAACAAGAGAAGAAAGCACACTGACGTCCTATAGTAATATATTAGCGGCCTCCCGTAGCAGGAGATTAAACGACGCTTTCGTACCCGACATTTGTCGAAGCTGGTGATTTTACGATTGCTCTGGGAACATCCTGAGTCACATTCAACTTCGGGAGTAAGAGCGGCAGGGAGCTGGTGGAAGTCAGAGTGGCCTTTCTTTATCTTCTGCCAAAATAGTGTTTCTCTTCCCCAGGGATCTGTCTTGCCCCTCAAAAGGGTAGTGTTCGAGGGTGGGATGTGGAGTGTAAGATTGGTCAGGTGGGAGGGCGGGGAGGACTCCCAGGGAAGAGGACAAGTCACCTGCAAACTTATAGAAATGATCCCTTTCACCTTCGTTCAAAAGAAACTTGATTGGTCATTCTTCCATCGTAAGAACAATGCTGAAAATTGCGTTTTGTTGACGTATCTTGGGAAACGCTAGCGTCCAGCCTTTTGCGCAGTATTGGATTAAAAGGGATCAAGATACTACAATACGAATAACATTTTGTCTACGTATTTAGTGATTAGAAAAGGGAGCCCTGGGCTAGTGTACCCACGGGAGGTGGGGGTTAGGGAGTATCCCACAAACGCCACATTAATCAGAAGCTTATTAGACCTATCAGCTTTCTTTTTTTTTTTTCTTTCTTCCGGAATATTAACGAAATTGATAAAATGTGCTGCAACCACTCGAATTTCTGAGCGTTTGATGCAATTAACACAGGAGGAAAAAAATAAAAAAAATAAAAAAAAAGCTCGTCTCATCTGCGTTGAGTTGCAATAGTAGTCTGTCAATACGTTGTTTGTGGTTGCTGTTAATGTGTATGAGGTTGGCTATATTTATTGTGTGTTTATAGTAAACAGCTTTGTCGTGCTAGACTTACTGTTATACCATTTGTTTAATTTGTATTATTATTATTATTATTATTATTATTGTTTTTTTTTTTTTTTTTTTTTTTTTTTTTTTTTTTTTTTTTTTTGCTCTATCACAGTCCTCCAATTCGACTGGGTGGTATTTATAGTGTGGGGTTTCCGGGTTGCATCCTGCCTCCTTAGGAGTCCATCACTTTTCTTACTATGTGTGCCGTTTCTAGGATCACGCTCTTCTGCATGAGGCCCGGATCTACTTCAGCCTCTAGTTTTTCTAGATTCCTTTTCAGGGATCTTGGATCGTGCCTAGTGCTCCTATGATTATGGGTACGATTTCCACTGGCATATCCCATATCCTTCTTATTTCTATTTTCAGATCTTGATACTTATCCATTTTTTCCCTCTCTTTCTCTTCAACTCTGGTGTCCCATGGTATTGCGACATCAATGAGTGATACTTTCTTCTTGACTTTGTCAATCAACGTCACGTCTGGTCTGTTTGCACGTATCACCCTATCCGTTCTGATACCATAGTCCCAGAGGATCTTTGCCTGATCGTTTTTCTATCACTCCCTCAGGTTGGTGCTCGTACCACTTATTACTGCAAGGTAGCTGATGTTTCTTGCACAGGCTCCAGTGGAGGGCTTTTGCCACTGAATCATGCCTCTTTTTGTACTGGTTTCTGTGCAAGTGTCGGGCATTCACTTGCTATGTGGTTTTATGGTTTCATTTTTCGTATTGCACTTCCTACATATGGGAGATGTTATTTCCGTCTATCATACTTTGAACATATCTGGTTCTTAGGGCCTGATCTTGTGCCGCTGTTATCATTCCTTCAGTTTCCTTCTTTAGCTCTCCCCTCTGTAGCCATTGCCAATTGTCATCGCTGGCTAGTTCTTTAGTCTGTCTCATGTATTGTCCCGTGCATTGGTTTGTTGTGCCAGTCCTCTGTTCTTTTCTGTCTTTCTCCTGTCTCTGTATATTTCTGGGTCTTCGTCTACTTTTTATTAGTCCTTCTTCCCATGCACTCTTTAGCCATCTCGTCTTCACTGGTTTTCAGATATTGCCCCAGTGCTCTGTTTTCGATGTTGACGCAGTCCTCTATACTTAGTATCCTCTCTGCCTCCTTCCTTTCGTGTTTATGTATAGTCTGTCCGTATTTGCTCTTGGGTGTAGTGCTTTGTTTTTGTATTGTCATTTGTTTCCTGTTTTCTGATCTATGCTGCGGAGTTCTGCCTTCGTCCATTCCACTATTCCTGCGCTGTATCTGATTACTGGCACTGCCCATGTGTGGTGGCTTTTATCATATTTCCGGCGTTGAGTTTTTGACTTGAGTATCGCCTTGAGTCTCTGCTATATTCTTTCCTGATCGTGTCCTTCATCTCTTGGTGTTTTATATCTCCTCCTTCCATTATTCCCAGGTATTTGTATCCTGTCTCATCTATGTGTTTGATGTTGCTCCCATCTGGTAGCTTTATCCCTTCAGTTCTCGTTACTTTTGCCTTTTTGTATGTTGACTAAGGCGCATTTTTTCTATTCCAACTCCATCCTGATGTCTCCAGATACATCCTTACGTCTGGATTAGGTATCTATTTCCTTGATGCTCTTACCATACAGCTTGATGTCGTCCATGAAACATCAGATGGTTGATTTTGTTGCCTCTTTTTCTTGAGTTGGTACGTCGCATCCATCTTCTGTAGTACTTTTTTGTCATGGGAATCATGGCTACTACGAAGAGTAGTGGGGACAGTGAGTCGCCCTGGAAGATCCCTCTCCTGATATTAACCTCTGCTAGTCTTTTTCCAGAGCTTGTAAGTATTGTATTCCCAGTTGCGCATTGTATTTTTGAGGAAGCTGATGGTATTTTCCTCTGCCCCATATATTTTCAGGCATTCTATGACCATGTGTGTGGTATCATGTCGAAGGCTTTCTTATAGTCTATCCATGCCATGCTTAGGTTGGTTTTCCTTCTCCTACTGTTCTTCATTACCATTTTGTCTATCAGGAGCTGGTCTTTTGTCCCCTCCCACTTTACCTTCCTCTGCAGCCTTTCTGTTGGTGGGGGATGGTGTTTGTCTCCTCTAGGTAGTTGTATAGCCTTTCACTGATGATACCTGTTAGTAACTTCCACATTACTGGTAGGCAGGTGATAGGCCTGTAGTTACTGGCTATATTTCCCTTACTCTTGTCTTTTGTGTACTAAGGATGTTCTTCCTGTGGTCATCCATTTGGGTGCTTGGTGATTTGAGATACAATGCTGGAGTTGTTCTGCTATTCGTGGGTGTAGGCCTTGAAGTTTTTGAGCCAGTATCCATGGACTTCATCGGGACCTGGGGCTTTCCAGTTTGGCATTTTCTTTAGTTGGTGTCTGACTGTGTCTGTCGTGATGGTCTGTGAATCTTTGTTTTATTCTCCCCTGTTTCTTCTTCCTTGACTTCCTGGAGCCATGTTGCATGTTTGTTGTGTGATACCGGATTGCTCCATATGTTTTCCCAGAGTCTCTTACTTGATTCGGCTTCAGGAATTTCTGGGTGGTTGTCTTCCCCTCTTGTTGGCTGTATAGTCTTTTCTGGTTGGTTCCGAATAGTTTGTTCTGTTGGTATCCCTTATTCCTGTTCATGTACCGTTGGATCTTGAATGCTTTGGCCTTTAAGCCTCTGTTTTACATCTTCTATTGTGTTGTTTGTCCCCTCTCTTGTACTTTGTATTTCTCGTTGAGTTTCCTCCCTTGTTTTTTCTTGCTTCTTAGCCTTTTTTCTGCCTCTCTTTCAGTTTACTCAAGTCGATCTCATCACCATGATTTGCTTTTCCAGGCGCCTTTTCCAAGGAGGTTGCTGTTTTGGTTTCTGTTGGGTTGGTTGTGACGGTGGTGTTGGTGTTCGAATCCCCATCAGTTCTGCTACTAATCTTGCTCCTGCAATATGTCAAGTTATTTGTTTCTGTGATACTGGTGGTGTGTATTAGGTCCCATATTTCATTGACCTCATTTCTTGTTTTTCTCCCTTCCTTAATTTCTTGGTGTTGTAGGCTTTCATGGAGGGGATCTTTTGTTCTCTCTGTACTCTGGCTCCATCCATTGTCTAATCTTTTCTACCCATTCCGTCCCTCTCTGTTACTTCGTCGGTGTTTCTTCGTGTGTCGTTGTTTGATACCTCATCCTCCCTGTCGTCTTCTGTGGCATCGTCTCTCAGTTTCGTCTTCGTGTAATTCGTTGTCGTGTGACATTTCCCTTTCCAGTTCTTCTCTTTCTGTTGGGAGAGCCAGTTCTTTTTCTTTATGTTCCTTACTTGGTCTGCCAGCCTCTGCTCTGTTTTGGGGGTGTTATTCCTCTCATTCCAGATGTTTGACCAATCTTCTTCTATATCCTCTCTCCGTCGGGTGCTTCTGATGTAGCATCTCCATATTTCCTTATTTTCTTCTCTTGTCCATTTCTTCCTTTTGCCTCTGTAGCTCCAATCTCAGGCTGTTCATTACTGTCGTTGTGGTGATCAGTTGCTGGATGACGACCTCCAAGTACCTGACCGTCTTCCCCTACAATTGGGTTTGAATACCTGGATGCCGGACGAAGCTCCTTGTTGCCAAGAGGTTCCATTTACGTCGTTGTCGTTTATTCCATCATTTTCTTTCCATCATTGCTGAGTTTTGCTATTTAACCCATAGCTGGACCCTAACCCCATCAGGGATAGGTACTCATTTACAGCTGAGTAGACTGAGGAAATTATGGTAAAGATCCTTTCCCAAGGAATCAACGCCGAGGAGAGCGGTCACCCATCCAACGACTGACCAGCCCCAATGTTGCTTAACTTGACTTAAGTCTATTGACGACCTAACCCACTCCTCCACGCGCCACATATTATTATTATTATTATTATTATTATTATTATTATTATTATTATTATTATTATTATTATTATTCAGTAGATGAACCCATACTAAAATGGAACAAACCCATAGGGCCCATTGACTTGAAATTCAAGCTTCCAAAGAATATGGTGTTCATTTGAGACAAGTAACAGAAGGTAATGGGATATACAGAAAGAAGGGATCAGTTATTAGAAAGAAAACGTAAATTAACACATTAATAATAAAAAGAATCAAATAACTTATCAAATTACAAGGAGAGGGTTTTTTTATTCTACAGATATCTGCAACGCTTTTATTTGTCCCCACTTTCTTTGCTGGGCAAGTTCTTTATATCTGTTTTTCTTTGTTGCATTTGCTTTACCTACTCTGCGTTTCAATATTTCTGTGACTCCAGAATCTGTATGTTTCTTTCAAAGGATTAACGCAGCAAGTTTGTCTTTTGAAATTCCCAGTAAGAAAAAACCTGCCTGGAATAAAGGTGACTATAGGTGTTGATTGTATTCATCTCTAAAATATCGTCTCATCGCACTCGGAAGAAAGATAGACGGAAAAACATCTTTTGCTATGAACATATAATAAGCATGTACTGGATTTAGAATGAAGATTATGGACCACTCATCACCCCCAATAATTCCAGCGGAGAGGATGACGACCCAACTTTCTGGAACTGGAATAAAAAAATTTCGGTCAAGGACCAATGGAGCCATTCAGCGCTGAAAATAATGTTGAAACAATTATTAGGAGAGGGTGGAAGGTAAGACGGAAGAAAGAGAATATGAACGGAGGTACAACAAGAGGAACAAAAAGGTCATTGCAAAGAACCTTAAGCAATTGCTACATTGCACCGTGTGAATTGCACTAATGGCACTACCCCTACGGAGCAGTGCCAAGTAGGGTACACAGAAAATTCTGTCGGATCACAGACCTTATCTTCTTCTTCCTTGTCTCGGTCCCTCAGTTTTTTTTCATAGATGACAAAATCCTCGTCATCAGAGAGTCTCTCTTGGGTAGTGCATGTCAACATGAAAGCCTCCTTTTTAACTGCATCAGAGTCAACAATATCAGAAGATTTTCTTCGGAGTGACATAGATCCCACCAATACCCAAAGTGGACTCGTGAATTCGTCCTCTTTATTCTTTTTTAACTTTTGTTTCTGGCGTTTTGAGAAAGTGGTAGTTTTTTTCTATCCCTTTAAAGAACTGAGATTATATCCTTTTATTAACATTAATCAGGATTTTGGATGAACAACGAAAAAACCTAAACAATCATATTGTAGGTGTATCTCACAACCTACCTCAGGCAATCAGTAAATCTGTTTAATTTGCTTCTAAAGATCCATATATATATCTAAATAATACAACGTTGAAGTGTTTCAAGACATTCCTCTGTCGATCCGCAATGTAATGATTCTAAACGCAAAATACCGCAGACCTAAAAATGGAGTGAATAAATAAAGTTCTAGGTTAATTCGTATATATTTTGTCCAGTGTCTTAAGCAGATGGAAAATCTCTCGAAACCTCTCACGAAAAGTTTTCTGAATTTTTATCAGTATTAGTATTTTTTAACTTTGGTGGAGATTTTTTCAGTATTACCTAATCTCACACAAGGACATTTAAACTTTCAGGTGTGCTGAAATAGGCACTCCAATATATTGAGTTGTATATCTAAGGTGGTATGAGTACCAAGGTGGAATGAGTGACAATTTATGAGTTGGAGTGTTTAAACACACACACACACACATACACACACACATATATATATATATATATATATATATATATATATATATATATATATATATATATATATATATATATATATATATATATATATTATATTATGACTGGTAAAAATGTTCTGTTACAACAGAATTCCATCAAATAAAAGGAGCCCATAAAAACGCCAAAATATAGAAAATAAGTACTATATCCCAGAGACTGCTGTCTCTCTCTTCAGGTAGGTACCTGAATGAGAAAAGATAAAGAAAAGGCGGAGATGGATCTCTTGGTGTAAATACTGCATTTTCCTGTAACTTTTCTTATTCATTACCTACCTGAAGAGAGAGACAGAAGTCTCTGAGATATAGGTCTTATTTTCTATATTTGGCGTTTTTACGGGCGCCATTTATTAGATATATATAAATGGATTTATATTATATATATATATATTATATATTATATATATATATATATATATAATTAATATATATATATATATTATATATATATAATATATATATATATATATACGGATTTTGATCGCCTCGTCTTCCCTAGTATCATTAATTTTTCATTTAGTTTCTAGAAAGAGCAGTCATTTTTCTCCTATACAGCTGACTTTCGGAGGGAAAACAGGCCAGGCATAGTCATTTCCAGCGCCAGTCGGGTAGCGGGGGAATAAAGACTCCTTCAGCATTAGGGGCGTGTGTAGCTAGCTAGGTACTTCTTAGGCCTACTATTAAGATCTTTTATCCTGTGAACCTTTCGCTGGCTGTATGTCTGTTCCCAGGATGACCTGTCAATGGAGGGGGGGGGGGGTGCCGGGAATGAGAGGGGGGTGGGGGGGGGGATGCTGCCCCAACACCCAAGATTCGCGCCTGACGACAGTCTCAGTCCAGCACAGTCCTTGACCCAGGACAGACGTCCCAAGCCAGCCTGCCTATGGGTCTACAAAGGCGCTACTGTGCGCCCTGAACTCTGACAAAGCCGAGGCCAGTACGTCTTGAGTTACAGCATATTGCCAGTTCTTTTCCTCCAAGACAAATAAACTCTTCCAATTTTCCATTCAAACTCCTATCCTCCGAGTCAAATAAACTCTTCCACATTTTCCAATTCGAAATCCTACTTCTCAAATGAACATCCCTTTGTTCCCTTTCTTTCTGCCTCGTGGCCGCATGCTATTTTTTGTGATAGTCCCAGACAAACAAAGTCTTCATGGAATATTCAGTTAAACACTAGAGTTCCTCCCCAGTGTGTGTTAGAGAAAAGTGACTGACATTGTAGCTGAAATATTGTGCAAAAGTCTATATTTTATGTTGTGGGTAATTTGGGAACTCATTTCCAGATTTGCTGAGTCACGTTCTCCGCTCCTCATATGCAAGAGCTTCCTTACAGCTAGATAATTTACATTTTGGAAACCAGCATTGAATTAGATGTTGATTTTGGCCAGTTTTTCCATATTGTGAAGATAGGAGCGATCCAGGAGTTATACAGCGCTCTGCTCACGTGGCTATGTCTTACCTCCTCAGGCCGTTCAACGTTGTCTTGTAAATAAATGTAATGTAAATTACTCAGCTGAGTATTCCTGGCGACCTTCCAGAACCAAATCAATCCCTTATATATTTTATCTAAGGTAAGTCGAAGCGCTCCATTTTTCCATTATTCCCTCTTAATTTTCTTTCCCTTAACGTTGGGGCATCAGGCCAAACCCATACGTAAATATATACATACATATATATATTTATATATATATAGATATATATATATATATATATATATATATATATATATATATATATATATATATATATATAAATATTTATATGTATAATAATATATATATATATATATTATATATATATATATATATATATATATATATATAGTGGTCTTTACCCGTGTCATAAGGACCTAGTGTCATAAGGTACGCGCTGAAGTATACGATGTAACACCAAAAACTTAATTCCCATCTATACGCCATAAACATCTAATCCCGAACCTTTTCAGAAAAATGAAATAAACATAACCGCGTTGTCCTAACTTATCGCCGAAAGTAGCGAATAAACTACCCACATGACAAACAAGGGTATCCAAGACGAGGGAACCCAGTCCAAATGAATTTGCCTCCGTGCCAAGCGAAGAGGAGTGGTGGCAGGACCACTAACTCCTCCAGATATCGTAAGTCTTGGAAGAAGTCGGTCTCCGAGAGTCAGTTGTTGATAAAAGGTTTCAGTTTGCTCAGTGTTTTGGATGGAAACGAATGGGGACCGAGGTCACCTTTAAGATACTATTTTTTTTATTATTATTATTTTTTGGTCTGTTTAATGCTGCTCACATTAAACAGGAAAAAAAGGGGATTTACATTCTCGATAGTAAATGTAACTTTGGACATCAATACTGATGCTTTCATATTAACTGATTTTTGCATGTTTGGTTATCTTACTTACATGCGAATAAACTACAGATGAACACAAAAGACTATATATATATATATATATATATATATATATATATATATATATATATATATATATATATATATATATATGTATATATATATATATATATATATATATATATATATATATATATATATATACATTATATATATATATATATATATATATATATATATATATATATATAGTCACATATATATATACTATATATATATATATATATATATATATATATATATATATTATATATAGATATATATTGCTTGGGAGAATTAAACGTCTCATTTAAGGTTGAATTGAATTTCCACATCATCCACTAATTCACTTCCACAGAAGGCTTACCATGATCGTACGCAATGAATTTTTCATTAACTAAGTCTTTTATCATAAGCTGATACCCATCAGTTTGTTAAACACATTACAGCATATAAATAAGTATTTCAGAGAATATATTAGCGAGTAATATTGATTCACAACCGCATATATACCTCTTTCCCAATAAGAGTGAAGGGCTTGAATAATAAAAAGGAAGCTGAAACGAGCGAATTCAAATATCAACCATTTGTCCCTTGTGCATAAGGCCGCTTGTAGCCTGAGCTCTTTTTTTTTTTTTTTTTTTTTTCATTCGCGCTTATTTCAGTATTTTGACACCCATCAATTGCCGGGGGAATAGGAATTAATTCCACACTTCGAATGAGCGATTGATCTCTGGCTTCGGTTATATGGGAGTCTGTCCCTAATGCCTCTATGACTTAAGAACGGAAATCGTATGCCGTAGTCAGTGCCAGTGGTCGAGGAAGGGACCGGCGGCAGCATGATTTCGAATGGCATAAAAAAAAAGAAAAAAAAAAAAATTCTGCGAGTCACTGGTCTGCTAAATCGGTAAATTCTTCATTCCAGTTCCTTTGGTTAAGAGAGATAAATGGCAAGGCCTTTCATTATTCATTATTATTATTATTATTATTATTATTATTATTATTATTATTATTATTCTTATTTATTATTGTTTATTATTATTATTATTATTATTATTAATTATTAGTATTATTATTATTATTATTATTATTCGAATGACAAACCCTACCCATATGGAACAAACCAGGGGCCACTGACTTGAAATTCAAGCTTCCAAAGAATATTATGGTGTTCATTCGAAAGACGTAACAGAAGTTAAGAGGAAATAAAACAGCAAGTTAATAAATAAGTAAATGAATAGATAAAAATGAAAATAAATTATTACAATACTTTTCCCTCCATTTCTGAGTTAGTAAAGGGTTAGGTGAACCGAACAGCAAACAAATACCTTGATAAAATTAACACATTTTTCATACCTGACAGATTTTAAAGTTTATAAAAAACAATGCTTTTATTTACATAAGTTCTTCAAGTCGTGCAACCGCTCCATGTAACTACAAACTACGTAAAGTTATCATAAATGAATTAAAATTTCAATCCCCTGTTATTATTACTTACCTTGATTACTTCGCCTTAAATGAAGGCAAGACTGACTTCGCATTTGAGAGAGAGAGAGAGAGAATGGGACTTATTATGTAAATGGACGTTTTTCTCATCACTGGTAGTTTCAGCAGATTAGGGAAACATATACGAAAGGTCTGAAAGTCTCGTTTAACGTGAAACACAAGGATATGAATGGCTGAGGGCAGAAATCCATTACATTACTGACTGGACTATGCATAGCGTCGTTTAAAACTGATTCTTCAGTGGCATCACATATATTTTAAAAAAATCACTAGTTATGACACCTTAATGAGAATGTATCTTTCATTTACCGTTTTCCGTGGGCAGTAATGATGTTAGTCGCATGGCGTCTTCTCTAAAAATAAGATGAAAAGGGTACAACGGATTTTTTTCTTTCAAGTTTTATTTATCTTACATAGCAAAAAGAGGCCAACTCTGGTGATGTTGTGTCACTCGACATTCAAAAAATAATTATTCAAATAATTATTCGGCGATTCGTCGGTAATTCTCTTTACAGTCCACCCTTTATCGTCTAGCTATCTATCTATCTAATATATATATATATATATATATATATATTATATATATATATATATAGTATATATATATATATATATAGACTGGTAAAAATGTTCTGTAACAACAGAATTTCCATCTAATAAAAGGAGCCCATAAAAACACCAAAATGTAGAGAGAAAAGTACTATATTTCAGAGACTGCTGTCTCTCTCTTCAGGCATATGAATGAGAAAAGTTTACAGGAAAAAGGTGGTATTTATACCAAGAGATCCATCCACAAGTGAGCCAATTTAGGTCACCCCCGCTGATAATCTTCCTTTAATCTTCTTAAGCGTTGGTTTGAATGAAAACTTGGTCGACGACATCTAAAGAAACCCACGCCCCTTTTGAGATGTTCATTACCTGCTTCTCAAAAGGGGCGTGGGTTTCAGATGTCGTCGACCAAGTTTTCATTCAACCAACGCTTAAGAAGATTAAAGGAAGATTATCAAGCGGGGG
>NC_087200.1:199518470-199523470 GCF_015104395.2 Macrobrachium nipponense | reverse complement strand
ATATACATATATTATTATTATTATTATTATTATTATTATTATTA
The DNA here is from genome assembly GCF_015104395.2 of Macrobrachium nipponense. Taxonomy (NCBI): domain Eukaryota; kingdom Metazoa; phylum Arthropoda; class Malacostraca; order Decapoda; family Palaemonidae; genus Macrobrachium; species Macrobrachium nipponense. The sequence goes on along the minus strand of NC_087200.1, from coordinate 199,523,426 downwards.
TTATTATTATTATTATTATTATTATTATTATTATTATTATTTTATTATTATTATTATTATTACTCAGAGCATGAATTGACCATAAATTCAATCTTCAAAAAAAAAAAAAAAAAAATGACGTTTATGTGAAAGGAGTAACAGAAGGAAACAGGAAATATTGAAAGATGAGATCATTTATTAAAAGAGAAATTATAAATTAACCAATTGATAAATAAATAGATAAAAATTTAAGTAGATCACTGAAATACCAGGAGAATTCTTTCCTGGCAGTAATGCGTCAATGAATGACGGTGATTCCGAGGAATCCAGTTGGAACAAAACCAATTCCATCCTAGGAACATCGGGAACGATAGGTAGTATAGGTGTCCGATTCCCCAGCTTGGACGTTCAATTTAAATAAATCGATGGACACGCCGGAATTATTAAATACAATTCGGAACCGAACATCGAAAGGCTGGCCATTCCAAAATTGAAGATATATATACATTTTAGAGGGAGAGACTGATGCATCATTTACTTGTGAAGCCGTCTGTGTGTTTGTCTGTGCGTCTGTCTCTTTCTAGCTGTTATGTAAGGGATTCGGAGAATTGAACCGAGAGAAATATCTGAGTTTTATTCTACGAGTGTAGCTTTGATTCGCCAAAATTTCTTCACGATAGGAAGCAGTATAATATATATATATATATATATATATATATATATATATATATATATATATATATATAATATATATATATATATATATATATATATATATATATATATATATATATATATATTTATATACACACCACACACACACACACACACACACACACACACACATATATATATATATATATATATATATATATATATATATATATATATATATATATATATATATATATATAGAAACTTTGTTACCTGTACAATTGTTCTGTGCATGATACAATTAAAAAACAGGAGATCAGTAAACCAGAATGATACCTAGTGAAGATATTAATTCAGAAAAAGTTACGTGCTTAGTAACGGTCCTCATTTCCTCTGCATAGTAGATATCTCTGATAGATACCATCTGGTTTTAATGGGGCCCTATTATTAATATGTATGTATGCATACATATATATATTTATATATATTGTTGCGTGTGTTTAGATAGATAGACAGGCAAATATAGATATAATATTCTTCCAGATTTATTATAATCAACCAATTACATCTTATGTAACTCCTGCATGGAAAGCTCTTCCTTTCTAAAAAAAATAATAATAAATAAATGAATAATTCTCCTTTACTAAGTGTAAATCTAATATTCGAATCTCGTGTCATACTAGCTTTTCCTCCATTCCTCCAACTTGATGGCCACAGAACCTTCGGCCGCTCTTATATCGAAGCTATTTCACCCCTAAACGATTTCAGTCCAAACTCTAGGCCTCTTTCTCATCATTATTGCCTCTCCTATATATTGCCAGTTCGTAAGATCGGAAATGGTCTTGCACCTTTAAAGAACTGGAAAGCCTCTGGTCCATAGGTTATCCCTGCGAGAATCCTTAATCAGGAATGTGCTTTTTGTTTGTTTTGTTTGTATGGTGTTTTTACGTTGCATGGAACCAGTGGTTATTCAGCAACGGGACCAACGGCTTTACGTGACTTCCGAACCACGTCGAGAGTGAACTTCTATCACCAGAAATACACATCTCTCACTCCTCAACAGTATGGCCGAGAATCGAACTAGCGACCACCGAGGTGGGACGCAAACACCATACCAACCACGCCACTGAGGCGCATAATCAGGAATGTGCAAAGCAGCGTTTGTTGTGGTCTGTCTAATGACAAATTCCTGGAACGTTTCTTTCTCTTGGAAATAAATTTATAAATAAATAAATAGATAATTAATAAAATAATAAAAACAAATGTATAAAAGGCGTCTCACTTTTTCGACAGCTGCCGTCATCACTCAACTATAAACCGTTTGCAAATGACCACCTATTCTTTTGATCTGATATGAACGTGCAAGGTTCACCAAAATCCTACTTATCTATCTTTCTCAGCTTTGTTCAGGCGGAATAAGTACTTTTCCCCGACCATATGTGTTTGATAAACTCATTTCTATATTTCTAGCCTTTTTCCATCTACAATTGTTGCTGAAACTTTCCTAGATAGGAAACGCTTCTGTCAGCCTACCTCATCTCATCAATATTGTGGAAGATTTTAATTTCTTATTCCTTTATTCATCTTCCACAAAGGTTCTCATTTTCACTCTTTCAAAAGGGTTCACAGTTCCCAAAAAGTTCAAGCTTTACAGTCTTGCTTAACTAAATCCTCTTTCCTCATGCAATTAGCAGCTGAACGCCAGAATTCAGAATTAGGGTGTCAAACCCATCAGCCAGTAACTTGAGTCTGTCACAAAAAAAACGTGGAAACCAGGTAAGATGGACATTATCTTTTGACCAATCATCATCTTCTTGGCTTAGCTGGAGGCTAATGAACTATATACTTTCATTGCAAGCCATAATGAAACAACTGTTTTGCTACCAAAATCATTATTGTATGTGGAGGGGTGGGAATAATACCAAAAATATGACGCATGTTAATTTTTTTTATAAGTCAATCTCTTTCTTTACCGTCCAGTTTTACATGTATTATATATATATATATATATATATATATATATATATATATATATATATATATATATATATATATATATATATATACTCTACAAGTAACTGAGTTTCGCACGTGTTCCCCCAATACATCCCAACTGTCATAAATCGTAGCAACACAGCCTGTTCAATATCCGTTTTCACAAGGCCCATATGCAAATGCTTTGCAAAATGAACCTTTACTGCTGGTTCCACGTTCTACAGCTTTACCAAAACCAGTTTCCTTTTTTGAAGTTGTATCCCCTTTTCTAAACTGTATCCCCTTTAGCAGTTGCATCCTCTTAGCAGTTGTATCCCCTCTGCATTTATAAACCCCTTTTGCAGTTGCATCCCCTCTGCAGCAGTATCCCCTCTGCAGTTGTATCCCTTTCCTCAGTTATAACCTCCTTTTTCAGTTGCATCCCATCTGCAGCAGTCTCCCCCCCCTGCAGTTCTATCCCCTCTGCAGTTGTATCCTTCCTGCAGTTGTATCCCTCTTTTGCAGTTGTATCCTCTCTGCAGTTGTATCCTCTCTACAGTTGCATCCCCTCTGCAGTAGTATCCCCTTTTCCCGTTGTATCCGCGCAAGGTGCCTGAGTTTACAATGCCCCTCCTATTTTCCTCGCTCCTCGGACGGAAGGGAAGGTCTACCTGCTCTCCCCTCTTTAGCATTTCACGGAGACTTCCCCCCAGAAGTCGAAACTGACACGAGGGGAAAATTGACACGAGGGGAAAATGAAGAGGCGCAAAATATATAGAGGGAAAGGAAGTATATTTTCAATCAGACGCCTCAACGATAATTCAAATTTGAAACGCAGGCGGCCTTTCGATTAGCATAAAGCTCTGGTGCCTCTCAATGGATTCTAGATAAATAAAAAAATAAGTAAATAAGCTAACACACAAACATGGTACGTCTTTATAAATTCTTCTGAATATTTGGAGGCGCATTCAGCTGGTGGACTTGTGAATTTTATTAAATGTAATGGGATGTCCCATTCTTTCATTCCTTGTAAACCATCTCCAGTCCTTGGGAAACCATTGACCATAAAATTTGTAGTTACATAATATATCTATCTATATATCTATCTATCTAACTATACGTATATATATATATATATATTATATATATATATATATATATATATATATATATATATATTATATTTTTTTTGGGCCCTATTATTACATGGAATTCTTTTTAACAGAATATATTTCACAGTTACATATATATATATATATATATATATATATATATATATATATATATATATATATGGGCTCCTATTATTACATGGAATTCTTTTTAACAGAATATATTTCAGCTATAGATATATATATATATATATATATATATATATATATATACTATATATATGTGTGTGTGTGTGTGTGTGTGTGTGTGTGTGTGTGTGTGTGTGTGTGTGGTTCCGTGCTTGCGTGTACTTTCTTACATTTGCAGAAGCATTAACTAAATACAATATAGTATTCAGAACAGGACATTTCCACAGTTTTGTTGTGTATACGTGTGTGTGTGTGTGCGTAAACATGTTTAATACTTAAAATCTCGTTTCTTTTCTTGTTGTTCATTAATATCTCCCCTCTGATGCGATGTCGACGTACTTAGGTATAAATAGTGGTAATTCGGAGCTTTCTTCCGAGATGCAATATCTAATGTCTTTTAATGAGAATTCCTCCGTAGTTTGAAAGTAGAGTCACCTCCGTCTAATAAGGCGCTCTGGTTCGGGTGACAGACCTTCTGTCTAGTAGATTTTCTGTTCGGCCCAGCAACCTCTTGAAACACTAATGAAACCTAGAGAGAGAGAGAGAGAGAGAGAGAGAGAGGTGGGAGGGAACTCTTATATCACTACTGGAACCAAGTGAGAGAGAGAGACAAAGAGAAACTTATAACAATAAAGGAACAGAGAGAGAGAGAGAGAGAGAGAGAGAGAGAGAGAGAGAGAGAGAGATCCATACACCTCTTCTTTACAACCCTCACTGTTAGAAAAAAAATATAGTTGACGTTTTTATTATCTCCACTAATTATCATATAGCAAATGGGAGTACTTCAACTTTTGCTCCCAGATAGTATTGAAAATCTAATGTATTAATATTACAAAGGAAATCCTTAGAATCGTTGTTGAAAAGAATTGAATTTGCATAAAATGTTGAAGAAAGTTGTGAGAATTTGGTTAATAACGGAGAGAAGCTGAAGGTAATAATCTTTTAAATATTAATAGAAAATATAGAACGAAATATTTATTATATAATGGATTGCTTTCCTCCAAATTCCTGTATATGATTACCCAGGGTGTACATGCTGTATTTACAC
>NC_087200.1:199508470-199513470 GCF_015104395.2 Macrobrachium nipponense | reverse complement strand
TTTACGTAATGTTGCCGACATTTATAGATGTGAATAGGTACATAAAAAGTTCATTTGCTAGAAAAAAAACATACATTGCAATTATAATTGATTTCTTAATTAACTGTTTAATTACTTACCCGTCACATCATTAAAATAAATTATATATTTATAAACTATTACCTGGCGTTATATAAGTTATAAACATAACTCGCGATTTTAATTACCAACTTGCGCGCCTGCCAAACCTGACGAAGATTTATACAATCATAAGGACTGTTTATATCTTGTAGTATAGCTTCTCACTTCGCATGGAATTAATGTCATATATATATATATATATATATATATATATATATATATATATATATATATATATATATATATATATATATATATATATATATATATATATATATATATATATAATGTTTGGGTCAACGACGAAAACTCTCCTCTGTAAAAACGGAAAATCGATAAGAACAATTTTCAAGAATAATTTCATTCAAAAATAGAATGATTTCATTAAAAAATAAGTGAAAAAAACAAGTAATTTGTAATATAAACCAGCGAATGATTTCATTACCCGCGTTTAATGACTGCGATGAAGCCCCGGCTAATGAAAAATTCGTCGTCCCGGAAATGGCATCAGAATCTGTTTTTTGGAAAGAGGGGTCCTAAATAAAGCCTCTGGATTTCGTGGAAAGGGGTATACCCAGTTCACGAGGGGACTTGAAATGATTCAGAGGAAAGCATGGGAGCTTCACATCAGCTTTTTTATCTCATTATTTAGAAATTTGATAATCTGCTTTTTTTTTCACTTTTTGGTCAGTGACATCTCCTCTTTCTGTATTTATTTCCCTTTGCCTTATTTAACTTCTTTCTAGAGTGAACCCGATATTCTTTGGAATCGTGAATTTTAAGTCAATGGCCCCTGTGGCATTGTTCCATAATAATAATTAATAATAATAATAATAATAATAATAATAATTAATAATAATAATAATAATTATAGGAGCACTAGGCACGATCCCAAGATCCCTGAAAAGGAATCTAGAAAAACTAGACGCTGAAGTAGCTCCAGGACTCATGCAGAAGAGCGTGATCTTAGAAACGGCGCACATAGTAAGAAAAGTGATGGACTCCTAAAGGAGGCAGGATGCAACCCGGAACCCCACACTATAAATACCACCCAGTCGAATTGGAGGACTGTGATAGAGCAAAAAAAAAAAATAATAATAATAAGAATAAAATAATTAAAATAATAATAATAACAATAATGGAGAAAACAGATTCACAGTTATGTAAATGTACTATATTAAATTTATAACTGTAAGGATAGCTTTCGGGAAAGCTATTCTTGCATTATTAGATTTAACAGATGTACTACATTTACATAACTGTGGATTTGTTTTCTCCATTGGAAGACTCATGCTGCCATGGGTATCTTTAATAATAATAACTAATAATTAAATAATTAATAATAATAATAATAATTAAATAATAATAAAAATAAGAGTAATAAAAATCTAATTGGCTTTGACTATTACATAATTTAAGATATGTCAACCTTCGGTGCGTTGCTCACCAGTTTAAGCAACAATGAGAAAACAATAATTAGAAAAATAAAGAACCATTATAAAATTAATGCAGCTGAGGCAGCAATCACTTTTAATAAAACATGTTTAAAAGAGGGTTTACTTCCAGCATAAAACAATAATAATAATAATAATAATAATAATAATAATAATAATAATAATAATAATAATAACAACAACATACGGTAAAAAAAGGAACATTACTAACACGACAGGCCATAGGTGCCTGGTTCAATCTACGAAAACTCATATAAGAACGAGTGACAGCACAAACACTCATGACTTCGAATTCACCATTAACCCAGAGACGATAAACGACCTTCCAAAGATAAAGGATGTGACGTCATTTTTCCTCAGTCGCGCCAGGAAAAAAATTCTGACGATTTCTAACAAGTCGCGGTCATCGAATATAATTCAACTAAGAAGTTCTCAAATCGTGATTTATCTTATCTCCGTTCTGTAGATGGATGTCTAGTTTGTGGAAACCGAATCATTTTTTAAGAACATTGGATTTGGCGTGTGTGAATCTGTGTTTATATATGATGCCTGTTTTTTGTATTTTTTTTTTCTCCCATAACCAACCGTCGTAAACGATCCTAACACATTCTTTAATTAGGAGCCAGAACTTTTTAGTAACGTTTTTTTATCTTGTTATTTTGAAATACAATCTCTATTTCAGGTTACTCAAAAGTGTACCAATACTTGAGAAAAACGACAATGTCTACATCAAGAGAAAACTAAGAGAACCAAAAACACTTTGCTTTGATTCAAGCTATCGCCAAAATACAGTTTTCGTGTGAACATCATTTTATCATAATATTTTGATGATTCTTCAGGTGTGTATACAGCAGAAAGGAAACATTTCAGTGTCACTTTCATAACATTTGGGAAGAGTTTGTTCTTCAAAAGCAAGTGAGTTCCGTCTGTCTATATATATGAGTCTCTCTCTCTCTCTCTCTCTCTCTCTCACACACACTCACGTTCGTAGTATTTGAGTCATTTCTATTTTACTTTCATTTGAAGAGTGACTCACAGATTCCCTTCTGCTGCTGACTGGTTTTTCCAGTGTATTTAAATCGCTGGCTTCGTAAATCTACGGTATGATTTCATTCACCCACTAAACTAACTTCTTACGAGGAATTAAAGGTATACCACTTTAATTATTGCCTGATCAATAGTTATATATATATATATATATATATATATATATATATATATATATATATATATATATATATATATATATATATATAAATAGATAGATAGATAGATAGATAGATAGATATATGTATGTAATTATGTATATACTATATAATACGTTTGAGTTTCTTGATCAATTGGTGTGCATCCCCTATGTGTGTGTGTATCATATTATGTATTCTCTACCAATCTAATACTGTAAAGCACTACCAGCATGAGAAGACTAATTCATCAAACACTCCACTATTTCATAATGTTTTCTGTCACGAATTTTCTGAGGTAAATAGTAAAGTTACCCAAATCTGAATAATTCAGGCATTGTCACGAATAGAATGATTTTTTTTAGAGACACATCAGCACCAATAATATTAAAATGGAATCAATATATATATAAAAGCTAAATCCAGGTTCAGAGGTCAATACTCAACAAAATGTAATCCATTTTTTTTTCTGGAACGCGACGGTTTTGTAAAAAAAAAAATAAATAAATAAATAAATAAATAAAACGACAAAAGTCAGTTTGTCGAGTTCCCCGTTATCCTGCTAATCGGCAACAAGCAGGAAAAGACCAATAGACTAACAAAAAAAAAAAAAAAAACCTTTAACTCGCTGACTTTTTATTTCCGTACAATTTCTAGGAGATTATTTACAGGGGACGTGAATGTGCATGTATGATCATTACATAAATGTCCAATTAACCTAAATCTAGCTAAACACCCAAGCTATTATATTCAGAATAAAGTTCTACAAACTGCATAAGGTTCATTATCTGGCAAAAGGTAACCGATTCAAGTTTTGAAGACTGCCAATTATAATTTCTTTAAATCATGCGTAATTGGGAATAAGAAAAAAAAATATATTCAATGTTGTTTCTGAACATTTATTCGGTTTTCTGTTTGAAGGGCTTTGACAAATATTGAATAGGTTAGTGCTGTCTCTTTCAAGAATGAAATATGGGGAAAAGAATGATTGTCTGAAACCAATAAATATTTATGTAAGGAAAAAAAGCGTAATTATCGACATAACTATTTAGAAATTATCTTAAGATGAGGGAAATAAATAGTAATTTATAATTATAGCTTATTAAAAAGAATGTGATTGACATTTTTTAAAAGTTTAACTAGCTTTTAATCAATACTTTTACGACTATATGAAACTAATAGAAGACCTGCAAATAAAGGCTAATTGTCTAGATCTTACTGAATAATCCTAAAACAAATATATAGTTACAAATGATATAATTGAAACAGGCTTTAGATTTTAAACCTCGAATTCCGTAATATCAGTTAGGTAACAGAAACGTATCCTTGCATTAAATGACTAACCATTTTGACTACATATGCAGTGCAATTTTATATGTAATTATTATTATTATTATTATTATTATTATTATTTTATTACTTATTATAGTAGTAGTAGTAGTAGTAGTAGTAGTAGTAGTAGTAGAGTAGTAGAGTAGTAGTAGTAGTAGTAGTAGTAGCAAAAATCTCATAATATCATGAGTCACTAAAATGGTGAAAAATTCACAATCATGTCAGGGTAAATATAATATAAATAAACTATATATATATATATATATATATAGTATATATATATATATATATATATATATATAATATATATAATGCTTTAGCGAACATGCTCGTTTCTCCTTCTCAATTCTAAACATATACTTACATTGACATTACCGTGGAATTTTCCCTCTATATTATTATTATTATTATTATTATTATTATTATTATTATCATTATCATTATTATTATTATTATTATTATTATCATCGATAATACGAAACATATTCGACGGCCGGACCATTTAAAAAAAAAACATTATGTACACAAGAGTCTAAACCGGGAAAGAAAATCCAATCAATGATTTAATTACTCTCCTCCGTCTTCATCTTCTCCTTCGTTAATGTCAGAACTGAACATCCCGTGAATAGGAAATTCGCCACCCGAGTAAATTCCTCCTCATTCTCGGAAATGGACTTAAAATCAGGCGTTCCTTCGGCATCGTGGAAAACAGGTTGAAATTTCCGAAAGACAGTTAGCTGCTTTTTTATCCTTTTTGCTAATAAATTTGAAGTATTCTCGTGATTTCTAAGAAAATTATTCTCATGTATAGAAATATGTTTAAACTCACTGGACTACTTTATACATATATATATATATATATATATATATATATATATATATATATATATATATATATATATATATATAT
>NC_087200.1:199485970-199505970 GCF_015104395.2 Macrobrachium nipponense | reverse complement strand
CAAAAAGGAAGAAAATAAGGAAATATGGAGATGCTACATCAGAAGCAACCCGACGGAGAGAGGATATAGAAGAAGATTGATCAACATCTGGAATGAGAGGAATAACACCCCCCAAACAGAGCAGAGGCTGGCAGACCAAGTAAGGAACATAAAGAAAAAGAACTGGCTCTCCCCAACAGAAAGAGAAGAACTGGAAAGGGAAATGTCACACGACAACGAATTACACGAAGACGAACTGAGAGACGATGCCACAGAATACGACAGGGAGGATGAAGTATCAAACAACGACACACGAAGAAACACCGACGAAGTAACAGAAAGGACGGAATGGGTAGAAAAGATTAGACAATGGATGGAGACAGATACAGAGAGAACAAAGATCCCCTCCATGAAAGCCTACAACACCAAGAAATTAAGGGAGAAAACAAGTGAGGTCAATGAAATAATGGGCCTAATACACACCACCAGTATCACAGAAACAAATAACTTGACATATGCAGGAGCAAGATTAGTAGCAGAACTGATGGGGATTCGAACACCAACACCACCGTCACAACCAACCCAACAGAAAGCAAAACAGCAACCTCCTTGGAAAAGGCGCCTGGAAAAGCAAATCATGGTGATGAGATCTGACTTGAGTAAACTGAAAGAGATGGCAGAAAAAAGGCTGAGAAGCAAGAAAACAAGGGAGGAACTCAACGAGAAATACAAAGTACAAGAGAGGGGACTAAACAACACAATAGAAGATGTAAAACAGAGGCTTAAGGCCAAAGCACACAAGATCCAACGGTACATGAACAGGAATAAGGGATACCAACAGAACAAACTATTCGGAACCAACCAGAAAAGACTATACAGCCAACTAAGAGGGGAAGACAACCACCCAGAAATTCCTGAAGCCGAACCAAGTAAGAGACTCTGGGAAAACATATGGAGCAATCCGGTAACACACAACAAACATGCAACATGGCTCCAGGAAGTCAAGGAAGAAGAAACAGGGAGAATAAAACAAAGATTCACAGAGATCACGACAGACACAGTCAGACACCAACTAAAGAAAATGCCAAACTGGAAAACCCCAGGTCCCGATGAAGTCCATGGATACTGGCTCAAAAACTTCAAGGCCCTACACCCACGAATAGCAGAACAACTCCAGCATTGTATCTCAAATCACTAAGCACCCAAATAGATGACCACAGGAAGAACATCCTTAGTACAAAAAGACAAGAGTAAGGGAAATATAGCCAGTAACTACAGACCTATCACCTGCCTACCAATAATGTGGAAGTTACTAACAGGTATCATCAGTGAAAGGCTATACAACTACCTAGAGGAGACAAACACCATCCCCTACCAACAGAAAGGCTGCAGAAGGAAGTGTAGGGGCACAAAAGACCAGCTCCTGATAGACAAAATGGTAATGAAGAACAGTAGGAGAAGGAAAACCAACCTAAGCATGGCATGGATAGACTATAAGAAAGCCTTCGACATGATACCACACACATGGCTAATAGAATGCCTGAAAATATATGGGGCAGAGGAAAATACCATCAGCTTCCTCAAAAATACAATGCGCAACTGGAATACAATACTTACAAGCTCTGGAATAAGACTAGCAGAGGTTAATATCAGGAGAGGGATCTTCCAGGGCGACTCACTGTCCCCACTACTCTTCGTAGTAGCCATGATTCCCATGACAAAAGTACTACAGAAGATGGATGCCGGGTACCAACTCAAGAAAAGAGGCAACAAAATCAACCATCTGATGTTCATGGACGACATCAAGCTGTATGGTAAGAGCATCAAGGAAATAGATACCCTAATCCAGACTGTAAGGATTGTATCTGGGGACATCAGAATGGAGTTTGGAATAGAAAAATGCGCCTTAGTCAACATACAAAAAGGCAAAGTAACGAGAACTGAAGGGATAAAGCTACCAGATGGGAGCAACATCAAACACATAGACGAGACAGGATACAAATACCTGGGAATAATGGAAGGAGGAGATATAAAACACCAAGAGATGAAGGACACGATCAGGAAAGAATATATGCAGAGACTCAAGGCGATACTCAAGTCAAAACTCAACGGCGGAAATATGATAAAAGCCATAAACACATGGGCAGTGCCAGTAATCAGATACAGCGGAGGAATAGTGGAATGGACGAAGGCAGAACTCCGCAGCATAGATCAGAAAACCAGGAAACAAATGACAATACACAAAGCACTACACCCAAGAGCAAATACGGACAGACTATACATAACACGAAAGGAAGGAGGGAGAGGACTACTAAGTATAGAGGACTGCGTCAACATTGAAAACAGAGCACTGGGACAATATCTGAAAACCAGTGAAGACGAGTGGCTAAAGAGTGCATGGGAAGAAGGACTAATAAAAGTAGACGAAGACCCAGAAATATACAGAGACAGGAGAAAGACAGAAAGAACAGAGGACTGGCACAACAAACCAATGCACGGACAATACATGAGACAGACTAAAGAACTAGCCAGCGATGACAATTGGCAATGGCTACAGAGGGGAGAGCTAAAGAAGGAAACTGAAGGAATGATAACAGCGGCACAAGATCAGGCCCTAAGAACCAGATATGTTCAAAGTACGATAGACGGAAATAACATCTCTCCCATATGTAGGAAGTGCAATACGAAAAATGAAACCATAAACCACATAGCAAGTGAATGCCCGGCACTTGCACAGAACCAGTACAAAAAGAGGCATGATTCAGTGGCAAAAGCCCTCCACTGGAGCCTGTGCAAGAAACATCAGCTACCTTGCAGTAATAAGTGGTACGAGCACCAACCTGAGGGAGTGATAGAAAACGATCAGGCAAAGATCCTCTGGGACTATGGTATCAGAACGGATAGGGTGATACGTGCAAATAGACCAGACGTGACGTTGACTGACAAAGTCAAGAAGAAAGTATCACTCATTGATGTCGCAATACCATGGGACACCAGAGTTGAAGAGAAAGAGAGGGAAAAAATTGATAAGTATCAAGATCTGAAAATAGAAATAAGAAGGATATGGGATATGCCAGTGGAAATCGTACCCATAATCATAGGAGCACTAGGCACGATCCCAAGATCCTGAAAAGGAATCTAGAAAAACTAGAGGCTGAAGTAGCTCCAGGTCTCATGCAGAAGAGTGTGATCCTAGAAACGGCACACATAGTAAGAAAAGTGATGGACTCCTAAGGAGGCAGATGCAACCCGGCCCGGAACCCCACACTATAAATACCACCCAGTCGAATTGGAAGACTGTGATAGAGCAAAAAATAATAATAATAATAATAATAATAATAATAATAATAATAATAATAATAATACTGTTAAAAGAATGGCAGAATTAAGCGAGTTGATTTCATATAGTTTTTTTTATTTTTCTTGCAATTCGCTTCTCAGACTCAGCTATGTTTCTGAGTAACTGACCAGTTACTCAGAAACATCGCTGAGCCTTAGAAGCGAATTGTAAGGAAAATAGAAAAAAAAACAATATATAAAATCAACTCGCTTAATTCTGCCGTTCTTTTTAACAGCATTTGCCTAAAAGAGGGTCTTCTATCACAATAATAATAATAATAATAATAATAATAATAATAATAATAATAATAATAATAATAATAATGGTGAATAGATACATTTATATCTTCTTTATCATGACAAGGTAAGACTGCAGTCAGTTCTATGAGCTACCCAAACGTGTGGTAGCTTGATATTATTATATGTGTTTTTCCTGTAGTGTGTAAAATGAAACGGTCATGGGTATACCTACCTAAAGCAGCGTCGATCACTACAAGATAAGTGTTTGAAAGGAATTTTATTCTTAAAATATGACAGGAAGGCTTTGTGGAAGGAAGTTAGATATTTCGGGAGAAAAATAAAGAAAGGGCAGAGAATTCCACGTTCTCGAAGTAAATAGCGCAGAAGCATGAAAGTACAGGAAATACTTCACAGGTCTTTCGTATTAACTTATATGGTAGATGACGCATAATTATAGAAAAGAAAAAGGAGTATATCGCATGGCAAAATTTATCTACTCAGTTACATACAAGAGCTCAGAGCTGGAAGGACCTTCAGCCTCTGAAGTAGAGCATATAGAGCCGAAATACGGAGAGAAATGTCATTTCTTTACTTCTTGGACGGCTTGATGCTGTAAAAGCGCCTGAAATCTCATCTGTGCGAGCAAAGATGATGAAAATGGAGGCAGCACAGAGAGAGAGAGAGAGAGAGAGAGAGAGAGAGAGAGAGAGAGAGAGAGAGAGTATCCTTTTACAATTATTATAGAAATAGAATGACATGCTTGTGTTTATAATCACACAATGGAATATTCCCATTTCAGTAAGTTCTAGGGCACTTGTGACATTCTGGTCTAAACAGGTTTTATATGTTCTGTCTAATAGAAATAATAAAAAAAAAAGGCTAAGGACAACAAATGGAGTGTCTGTTTATGCATGATACTTAGCATTAACGACACTCCAGCTGGAAAATGCAAAACAAAATTGCCCATATTCACAAAACCTCGGGAATCCTCGAATTAAATGTCAGAAAAAAAAAAATTAGTGAAGAGTTAGACAAACAATGTCTTTACATTTGAATTAAAAATCTACGAAGAATATGAATGTTTTTTAAACCTGACCAAAATAAGTACGAAAAGGTTGAAGAGTGAAAAAATAGGGCATTTATTTTTAATTTTATAGGGGGACTAAATAATTAGACGGATCTCGTGGAATAAAAAGGATGATAACGATCGGCTTTGTATGAAACTGGTTCAGTGATTATCTACAAAGAATCGAAATGTATGATATTTTTGTAACCGTAAATATATATCATTAATTAAATCAAGTAATTAACTAATTTTTTCCTATCACGATGAAGGTTGATAAAATGCTTACTATGTTCAACATAACTGAGCTCCAGAGAGGACAGTAAATTTAACAATATCAAATAAAACCAACGTGCATAATAACAATGAGAATTAGCATATGTAATTAAACATGAACTTTCATTATTCTATGCGAACTGTATTTATTTATTTATTCATGCATAATTTTCTACCTCTTGAAAACAGAATGTCTTTAGACAGTTGTTCTAGGTTTACACAACAAGTCAGTTTCTCTTTGATACAGGAATATAAATAATATATATATATATAAATATAAATACGTATATATATATATATATATATATATATATATATATATGTATATGTATACGATCACACGTAACACATGAAGATTGTATATTAAGAGCCAGCAGGAAAAATGAAAAGCAGCAGTACCTAGCGCTTTCGTGTATTCTTGATACACCTCATCAGGGTACAAAATAGGTGTATCAAGAATACACGAAAGCGCTAGGTACTGCTGCTTTCCCTTTTTCCTGCTGGCTCTTGAATATATATGGTATATATATATATATATATATTTAATATATATATATATATACTATATATATATATATATATATATATATATATATATAATTATATATATATAGTAATACAGTGGGGCTCAAATCTCATGCGACATGATTCTTTTTGTATCGTCCAGATTTTCAGACTCAACGTGACGTTGCCAAGTAGTGTTAAACGTTTTTTTTTCTAATGTCATAGATGTCGACAAGTTTGCGAATTCACAGCTAGCCCTATTTTCCTTATGGTTATATAAATATGATCCCTTTTATGCATTTGTATGATTCGTAATCTGTGTGATTTAAACTGATTTTTTTGTTACGTTGCTTAGTTCAAAGTGTGGTGTGATAAGGTTAGCGGTGCCATCAATGAAAGCGCACTTGACAGGCTCCTCGGACTGGTCAACATAACTAGTACGTCTGCAGCATTATGACAGTAGACCTAATAAGCTCAACAGTCATGACAAAATTTTCAAAGTAGGAATATGAATTACAACCAGTTTTCTTTGAATGTTGAAGTTTATGCTGTGTTTAAGCTGCCTGTATGTTGCAAAATGTTTCATATGCCTAAAGAAATAATCTATGCCTTCTGAGATATAGCCTAATCTGTTACTAATGAATTCATTTGTAGAGATTACCTGTTTTTTGACGAATACGATAGAATATGAATTACAACCAGTTTTCTTTGAATGTTGTAGTTTTAGACTGCGTTTAAGCTAGCTGTATGTTGCAAAATGATTTATAGGCCTAAAAGGTATTCTAAGTCTTCTGAAATGTAATCTGTTACTAATCTTTTTATTTGCAAAGATTACCTGTTCTATGAGGAATAAAAGATACTGCTGATTTTGATTATATGGAGAAGATGGCTATTAATCGAAATATCATAAGTATTAACTATCAAAACGTATGGAACACTTGTTTTTCAACTGGTTTAAAATATTACTTTCTTAAAATTCCTTCTGCTCGCTGTTGGTGTATAATTTAATCTTTTATAAGGTAACTTGAAGTGCAAGAATGCGTAGATAACCTCATTTGCTTTCTGGCCAGAAATTGTTAATAAAGAGATGCGACTGTTAAGTGTAAAGTAAAGAAATCTAACACCTAGGCCTAGGAAAAATATCTTGGCTTTGACAAAAGAATACTTGCATATGCGAATATTTGCGAGTATGCCATAATTTTTGAAATATTTAAGAATTATAACAAATAATTATGTATGAAAAACATAATATTCTTCTAAAACATATAAAGTAAATGTTTTCAAGATAATTTCATTGTCGCTAGTCATTGTAGACCTACTTATGTTACACTGGGTGGTTGTTGTTGCACCGACACTAATGATCCATCGCACACGCTCCCCTCAAACGTTGATATCGGTGGGCGCATTCTACTTTTGTATATACATTTTTACATTTTTTTCAGCACTGAGGTGTAAAAGCAGTCAAATAAGACTAGTGAAAATTTTATGCTGCTTTTGAAACATTGTTAATGCTGTGACAATTTTTTTCGTTTTTTTTTATTTAACAGTTGAGCTGGTGCTTGATGATAACTTCATTTTAGTCAAATGCTTCAGCGATGTGTGAACGTAAGTTTTGAAAATGTTTCGAAAGAGATTTTTCTGAAATTTGCTGCACGTGACATTTTCTTACAGTTTTGAAATATATGACAGATTTCACTCTTATGAAGCATATTATGACCTTATTGTATTGAATAATCGCTTTTCCGCATTGAAATAATAAATAGATGTAGAGCATGTTAGGTTGCCAGTTAGTGAATTTTGAACGAAAACCTATGGAAACATGTCACATGAGATTTGAGCATCACTGTACAATATATATATATATATATATATATATATATATATATATATATATATATATATATATATATATAATAAGAGATCCTCAAGTGAAAATGAAAGAAGGAGGTACCAAGACTTTCAACTTTTATTCCAGTCATCTTCAGGGTACTGAAGATGACTTTGGAATAAAAGTTGAAAGTCTTGGTACCGCCTTCTTTCCTTTTTACGTGAGGATCTCTTATATACTTCACCCACGGGACCATTGTGGAATTGCAAGATATATAAATATAATGTGTGTGAGTGTGTGTGTGTATAAACAAAGAACAATGGTTTCAAACTTGTTCAGTTTCATATACGACGAAGAGTGCGTTTTTAAAAACTTATTTCATTTCAAGAGAAAATAAATATGAAAACTTTTTAGCTCCAAGGATGCCAACGAAATTTAAATGCAGCTTGAATAATCGCATTTCGCGCAACATGCAACTAACTATCAAGAGTGCAATTTAATTTTTCTTAGCAATTATTCCTAACGTGTTGTAACTGTCAGCTCGCGCTGCCTTGAATTTCTGCCTGCAACGGGAAAAAACTGCAACAGGGCGATAATTTAAAATGAGATGCACGAAAGCAGAAGGATCTTTGTCCCGGCGGGGAAATATGGACGTATAACCACCATGTGTTCTGTAGCAAATACGTTTAAATTAAAAAAAAAAAGTAGGGGGGAGTTTAGAATTAGGGGTATTATGTGTTATTATGGACCAGAAAATTCAAGGTCTTGTTTTTTTCATATTCTGACACATTTTCCTCGGCACAACTACATTATTTCATTAACATTATTTTTTCTTAATACGAACATTTTGTTTGCCCATATGACGCACTATGATTTTTTATTAACATTCCTTTTATTTGAAAAAAAAAAAATATTATACTTTTATTCAGTACTCTGCAGTATTATTTATTTTTAACATTGTGATACCTCAAATTCATCAATCATATCATTACGTCACCACATCATTGAATCATATCACTACGTCACCACATCATTGAATCATATCATCACCTGTATCACAGTTTACAAAAGGCCGGAAGCAACATGAATTTATTGAGAGCAATGAAACATAATTAGGTTGCCGTGTTTACAGAGAGTATCTCTCTCTCTCTCTCTCTCTCTCTTACAAAGACTGAATTATAACCATATGGAAAAGATATTGCGTATAAAGCATCAGCCTAAATTAAAGATCTCTCAGAAGAAGAAGAAGAAGAAAAAAAAGAAGAAGAAATATATACATGAAATATGTAGAAAAAAAGAATTTTAAACACTGACCTAAATCTAAGATTCTCTCTCTCTCTCTCTCTCTCTCTCTCTCTCTCTCTCTCTCTCTCTCTCTCTCAAGGAATGAATCAAAACCGAAAAATATCGTTTAAAACATCGATCTAATTAAAGATTCTCTCTCTCTCTCTCTCTCTCTCTCTCTCTCTCTCTCTCTCTCTCTCTCTCTCTCTCTCTCTCTCTCTCTCTCTCTCTCTCTCTCTCTCTCTCTCTCTCAAGCTAAGTCTTAGGTATCTTCAAACCATCCCCCTGAATTTCTATAACAGCTCTGAAATAGATCGCCCAGCATAATAAAGAGGGGAAAAGCTATCATTAATGGCTCTTTGACATTCTTAAATTTCTTAAAATCTCGTTAACTGCAACTTTATCCCCTCTCTTTCATCTCCCCTCTTTGATGATCCTTCTCTTGCATTTTATTTATTTTTTTTATCTCTTCATAGGTAAAGAGTCGAAGGAGAAAAATAAGGTGTCTCCCTTCCTCTAGCAATCAAGGTTAGCCCTTAACGGTGATTAGTCAAAGCGAGGTAAAATATCTAATCACATTGAGTATTTTTATCTTAGGGTTGAACTTACTATAACACTGACCTAGCATAACAGTGCTTTGAATGGCAGTCTCCTTCTCACGCATGTTATTTTCTATTTATGTTTTGCTGTATATTTCCTTGAGCAGATAATGTTAATTGAACCACAACTACGAAATGGGATGTTGATTGGACCTACAATCACAAGATGGATTGTTTATTGAATTACAGAAGCAAAATGGGTTGTTCATTGAATTACAAAAGTAAAATGGGTTGTTAATTCAATTATAAAAGGAAAATGGGTTATTAATTGAACCACAATCACAAAATAGGTTGTTAATTGAACTATAAACGCAAAATGAGTTGTTTATTGAATTATGAAAGCAAAATACAACACCAAGAGGGATTTTAATCAAATTACAATCACAAGGTGAATCGTTGATTCAAGTGCAATAACAAAATGGGTTGTTAATTGAATTACAATCACAAAGTGGGTTTTTAATTGATTTACAATCACAAATGAACTGTTGATTGAATTACAATCATAAAATGGGTTGTTGATTTAATTACAGTCACCTCAATAGTCTACTGTGCTCATCTACACCAACATACTTTCCATTAATTCTTATGTGAATTCGCACTCGACTTGAAAAACCATAAACATCCTTTGAATGGCTAATTGGAAAAATATTTTGACTCGTATCTTCGAATCGCCTTTCATAACAATATTTCATTCCTATTTTCTTGATTTCGTCGGAGATTTCATCATCTCAGCATTCTGAGCTGACAACTGCTTCATAACCTCACCTACTTCAAAGGCAATTTTTCGTTTTATCTAAAAATGATAACCTTAATGATAACTCATATCATGACACATCATTCCTTCGTATTACTGCTGGCAATGAATTGTATTTGTCACAGCAATTTTTGTCATGCTACATTATTGATTAGCCATTCAGAGTACGAGGCTCAAACTTCACAGCAACTACCTTCCCTTCATGATTTGTGACCTCACAGCCTCAGTCCTTTCAGCTCAGATAAAACGTGACTTTTAGATATAATCTCTGTCCAATTTCCACGCCGGTTCATATGACAGCCTGGTTGAAATTCGAGCCTACAATGAGATGGTACGTTCACTGATCGGCTTCCCGTTTCCTAATTGAATCTAGCTTCTGTGACTGATGTTTAATGATGAATTTTAAATCAAAGAAGCGTCCAACATATGAGTTTGTCCAATAGACATGTTGGTTTTTTAAGCACCGTGTATGATTCAGAAGGGAGCTATGCTATTATTGTTCAGTTCACTTCGACCTAAGCGTGATGAGTTTGCCTGGAAATATGATCAGGAAAATTTAGGAAGTGTACACATTTTGCTTTCGTTGTGACTGTTTCGGAATACTCCATATAAACCCATTCAAACCTGCAGATATGATTGGGGCTTTATTATGTAAACGACATCTTAACATGCTGGAAAAGCGAGTGGGGCGATTGTGATGTCTTTCTACAAAAATTAAATTCCTTGGTCCCGAGCATAAAATTTAAAGTAGATTGGGAAAACAATAACCAAATCCCCTTTTTAGGTGTCTTAATCATCAGAAATAATAACAACTACAAATTCGCTTTCTTCAGGAAAGCGAAATTCTCACTTACATATATACATTTGTACAGCTATCATGGCATTTCAGTTGAACTCGGCATAGCAAGTAACTTATTTCTTAGAACCCTGAGAATTTGCTCCCCAGATTTTTTTAACAAAGAACTTTAAACAATCAGAAATCGACTTTTGTTAAAATAGTCCAAACACATAATAGAAAAAGCCAGAGATAAAGCAAAGAGCATTTTTCACAAACCCACAGAAAACAAAGAAAAGGAAAAATTCCCAAACTAAATCATAATCCCTCACGTGGATGATTTACAAGAAAAACCAGTTTCTAAAGACGTAGGAGTCTATGAAATCCCCTCTAGGGATTGTGATATGTCATCTAAGGATTCACAGGAAAATCTCTCTCGAAAAGATTACCACATCATAATCGCTCAGTTAGATATGGTCAACATAGTATTTATATTTGTGTATGTATAACTGAATCACGAAAGTTAGGGACGTGATCAATCAATAAAATAAAGGTATATGCCATGAGGGAAAATAAACAACGGAGTATCCGCGAGATCTTTCGACGTTCAAACGTCCTTTACTTAGCATATCCACTCATATATGTATATGCATATGCCTTCATTTCTATTTTTTACCTCCCTCTAGGCGAAAATTGCTGAACAGAGAATATAGTTTATCTTATTTTACTAAGTTAAAAAGAGTGGTGGACTATAAAAATACATACTACATTAGACAATGAGCTGATTTGATAATAAGATAAGAGGCAATGCCTCAGGATAACAAATATCAAATATTGGTGGTAGCAAACACATTATTCTGTCAAACTCGACCTCCCTCACCTTCCACGTCAATCTCAAGGTTCCTACTTTCCGCGACAACCTAATGAATTCATTTCCACAGAAAATGAAGCAATCGTCACCCCTCTTGAAAAGCGTTTATGGAACATTTGTCATTCTCTTTATTTGGGAATGACGATTCTGCCACAGATAACAAAGTCCGCTGAAATGCTGGAAAATAGCAAATGCTACGAAGCCCAAATATTCTGGAAATAATAGTTTAAACATTAGAACCTTCATAACGAGTTGGTTGGCAACTCGTGACCCGAGTTGACTTTGCTTGGTCGTTAGCGGAGAATATTAATTGAGAGCGTGGCTGGTTGGTGACGGAACCGGGCCATTTGGAACTCCCCGCAAATTGGCCTTAAGTTACTTTCGCTTTAGCGGCACAATACACCGAAGAGACAAATGAATGTCTAGGTGCTTCAGGAGACGAGGCGAATATTGCTGGAATATTGTTCAATTAACTTTCTTAAGTGGATATTCACGTGAGAAATGCAATATTCCGTGTTAAAATTAACATGACAATTGGAATATTCTTGAGTACTCTTATCTGGAAATTGACATGTCAACTGGAACATTCTTGAGTGAAAATTAGCATGACAACTGAATTAACATTCAGTTGTCATGCTCATTTCAATGCAAAAATATGCAATTGGCATATTTTTGCGTTGCAATGAGCATGACAACTGAATTCCAGCGTGAAAACTGACGTGGCAATTGCAATATTCTTAAGTGATAACTAACATAATAATCGTGATATTCTTGAGTAAAATTAATATTCATTCTTGAGAGAATGAATATTCTCGGGTGTTCTTGAATGAAAATTAGCAGGATCCCAGAATGTTACTGAGGAAAATCTTGTTAAATTAAAGAAAAGTAAGACAGCAAATTGTCATGAAAATCGTAAAAAGAAACCGCTTAAATGTAACAGAAAACGAGTAGAAAATGCGCAGAAGTTTCCTCGGTGTAATCGAGTTTTCTGTACAGTATATAATGCTATATGAAACTCTACGCAGCGGCCCATGAAACTTTCATCAACGGCCTGGTGGTGGCCTGTGTTATTGCTAACTTTAACCTTAAATAAAATCAAAACTACTGAGGATAGAGGGCTGCAATTTGGTATGTTTGATGATTGGAGGGTGGATGGTTAACATAACAATTTGCAGCCCTCTAGCCTCAGTGGCTTATAAGAGCTGAGGGCGGATGGACAGACAAATAGCCATCTCAATGGTTTTCTTTTAAAATAAATCAAAAGACTGGAATATTTCTAAGAGGGAGATTTAAGAGCACAGCAAATCAAAATCCGTGTATGAGCAGAGAAATACAGAAAGCAACAAAAGCGAAGCAAGAAAAACTAGGAATAAAGCCTTTAAGAAAAACTGGACGAAAGGAAAATAAGAAACAACTTGAATGTAAAAAAAATATTGTTGAAAAATGAGCTGTTGGATAATTAAAGAGATCCCGACCTCTGACATTATAGGAGGAATTTCTGAAAGTGTATTAGATTCCTGGTTTTTAAAATGGGAGAGAAGAAGAGTCCAATTACGTAATCAATAAGAGCTGGTCTGGAATTTAATAAAACTAAAAATCATGGCATTTGATAACACTAAGAATTGGAGAGGAGAGAGAGAGAGAGAGAGAGAGAGAGAGAGAGAGAGAGAGAGAGAAGACTTAAATCAGTCTCTTTATACCAGATATATATATATATATATATATATATATATATAATATATTATATATGTGTGTGTGTGGTGTGTGTGTATATATATATAATATATATATATATTATATATATATTTATATATATATATATATATATAACTGGTATAAAGAGACTGATTTAATTGGGACTACATATAGATGAACAAACTTACTGCATCTATAATCTTCTCATTTAACTCTAATTATCACCAGCTAGCTGCCTTAATATTTCCAGATAAATTACCATCAGCATTATCACCAGAATCAATTATTATTATTATTCTTATTGTTATTATTATTATTATTATTATTATTATTATTATTATTATTATTATTATTATTATTATTATTATTATTATTATTATTATTATTAATCATAAGGGAGAACGAGGACGCCATTAAGAAGATCGTGATGGAAAATATCACTCCCACCGAGGAAAGAAAAAGCATAGAGCTTGTTGTATATTACAGGAATAAAAGCACTCGGGACTTGACAAAAATACGAAACAACCACTCACCCCCGCCAGGAGACGCCCTGAAGCGTTCCAGTGTAGCATACCAATATCAATGCCTTATCCGTGGATGCCCCGGAACATATATTGGCATAACTATGCAGCTCACAAAGAGGATTTCATGTCAGGTAGAATAGGGCGTTATCAAGAACCATGTCCTCACCTGTCGTAATTAGGCTCCATCCCGAGATATCATTATCAACACCATCATCACTGGCAGTGCCCCATACCCAAGAAAACTACGCTTGCTGGACGCCATCCGCATCCAAGACAAGAAGCCCTCTTTGAATACCAGGGTTGATGATTAAAAAAAAAAAAAAAATTAGAAAAATAATTTTTTTTTTTAAATCAGTGATTTATTTGATTTTTTTTTTTATTTGGTTGTTTTTGATTTGTTTGATTGTTTTCAATCCTTTTTTTCCTCAAAATGTTTTCATGGCAGAAGTACTATTGATTTATCTTTTAGGTTTCCAGTTCTGGCCTAAAGTACGTACTTGCAATTTTTTTTTTATATCAAAATAAATCGATGCAGCACAGTTATGCTTAAGTTATTATTAACCTCCACACCATATTTTTTTAATTTGTTTGCTTTTACATTTAAAAAAAAAGTAGAAAAATTTGAAAATGATGATTTTTTTAATGAAAAAAGCAATGATTTAATAACTTGATTAAAACACTCTGATTTAATCATTGCCAACCTTGTTGAATACCACTCAAGAGGCCTTCCTACTCCTTCCTAGCGTACGGAGAAGCCTAAACCAAGACGACATGGTATTACTAAATAATACCACACCAGATGTGACCACCGAACAAGACATCCCAGATCAAGAAACACCAGACCAATGACAATTCGGCAAGTAGTGACGTCATGCAACCGCCTGCTCCAACCAACCAGAATCCTGCAGAGGCATCCTTCCCTTACGACGGTCTGAGGGACTACTACAGCGTCCGCATAGGACCCACCTCTGATCTTGAGGCATCTGCCAACAAAGGATCAGTAGCTGAGCCAGTTAGCCAATCAGAATTCGCCGATAAGGACACCATGCCGTGCAACAGACTATATATATAACATAGGACTCCCGTAAGAACTTCAGTCCCACATCACCTGCCCGACGATGTCCTTCTGGGTTTAAGGACGAAACGTTGCAAGGAGAGAGAGAGAGAGAGAGAGGCCCCTGAGCAAGAGGAATCCAGAATGGGCCATTTAGTATATTTTGTCGATTATGCTTAAGATCCAAACTGTACTGCATTTTCTAAAATATATTCTATAATACATTCTATTTGACAAATACCACGTTTTTGACATGAATCCCCCATTTAGCGTTTTAACAGCAACATGAGTACAGAAGAAAAGTTAGTTATAAGGAGAATAGAGAAACTTCTACTCTATACAAAATAAACGCGGCTTAAATAGCCATTATTTTCAATAAAACCTGTATTATTATTATTATTATTATTATTATTATTATTATTATTATTATAATTATTATTATTATTATTGGTGTTGCACAAGAAAAAACAAGCTTCCCAAACTACAAAACGGAGCCATTCTACAGAAAATTTGAATCAAAATTGTAATGTCCGCAAAAGGCTTCACTGTATCTCAAGCAGTTCTGGGGGTACCACGAAACATTTGGAAGAGAGAGAGAGAGAGAGAGAGAGAGAGAGAGAGAGAGAAGAGACGAGAGAGAGAGAGAGAGAGAGAGAGAGAGAGAGATGAACGAAGAAGGAAGGCAGAGCCAGAGAAGAGAAGGACTATGAGATGCACTCTGGTGGAAAATTGCACAATTCTCATTCCATTAACTGCGAAAATTGCGAAATTATTTCTGACTTTTCGCTTATGCCCAAGGTGCAACAACATCCCGTTTTCTTCTAAAATAACCTTTCCTAATCTGTAGCATATGCTAATAAAATGACCCCAAAGTTCTGAAACATTTTTAACTTGTGCCCTCTATGAAATACCAATCTCCCCTAAAAATTGATTGTAACAACTACGGCATTGTAGAAGTAAGGTTGGATGCTGTAGTGATAGAAAGCTTTTATCACCATCGCTATTGCTGTTGTGGTTTTTGGGATATTTAGCATACTGATGAATAAAGTCCATTATTATTATTATTATTATTATTATTATTATTATTACATAGGGGACGTCACGCAATCGGAACTTTAGAGGTTCAAGCGAAGATTCAATGCATTTAGTACCCTAATACTAATATCCCTGCGGTTTAATACATTTTTATCTATTTTTTTATTTGTTAGTTTATTATTTTCTTTTTCAATAAGTGGGACCTCTTGTTCTCTTTCCCTTTACCTCCTCTTACTTTTTCCCAATGAACACAATCTTCTTTGGAAGCTTGAATTTCAAGTCAATGGCCCCCTTTAGTGGGCTTGTTCCATGTGAATAGGTTTCATCTCCTGAAGATAATAATAATAATAGCAATATGTGCCAATAGACCAGACGTGATGTTGATTGACAAAATCAAGAAGTATCACTCATTGATGTCGCAATACCATGGGACACCAGAGTAGATGAGAAAGAGAGAGAAAAAAATGGATAAGTATCAAGACCTGAAAATAGAAATAAGAAGAATATGGGATATGCCAGTGGAAATCGTACCCATGATCATAGGAACACTAGGAGGCACGATCCCAAGATCCCTGAAAAGGAACCTGGAAAGACTAGATGCCAAAGTAGCTCCAGGACTCATGCGCACATAGTGAGAAAGGTGATGGACTCCTAAGGATGCAGGAAGCAACCCGGAGCCCCACACTAAAAAAAAAAAATAAATAAATAAAAAATAAACATTCGAATAGGATGACTGTGATAGACCAATAATAATAATAATAATAATAAATAAAGATTGATCAGAATTACCTGCGTCCTCAGAGACAATACGAAGACAGCAAGATAAAAGCAACAACCTGATTGCAGGTGGATAGTCCCCACCACCTCATCCTCTGCAGGGGAAGCATTCAAATCAATCTATTTTAAATCGTGGCGAATCCCTGGCTCCTTTCGCCCAAAGACAGGACGCCGTGGCTTGGCATAAATGATTCCTGAAACTCGTGGGGTGGAGAGAAGGCGAAGGAGAGGAATTTCAAAAGCTCCGAATCCTGAGTACAGGCAAGCCCCGGGATTTATTCCTGATAGGAATCTATATCTGGATTTGATACCTTTCGTCCTCGGGCTGTGTGTGTGTGCCTGGTGTGTGTATGTGTGTGTCCGTGTGTATGTGTGTATGTGTATGTACGTTTTTCCCTTCCCATCGATATTCTTTCTTATTGGAGGCCTTTCAATGCCTTTCTTCAGCTCCCATTGTGGTTCGAGGTTCCGATGGCTTCCCCTTTGTGTGGTGATATTCGCGTATCACAAATACGATTTGAAAAGATAGCATGATAACATTTTGGTTACAATATTAACAATGGAAGATAGCAACGTTTAGCAACGTTTTTCAACTTGACTTAAATGACATTTCAAGGGAGGGACTTTAACATTTTAACAATTATATTTCTGCACACAAATATTTTTCCCGTCTTTTAATATTCTTTTTTTCGACTGAAGATATCTTTAACATCGATGTTATTGATAAACAAGATTTTTCCAGAGTTTTGCGCGGCAAGTTTTGCAATTTTCAATTCATGACTCAGCAAAATTATTTTCCTGTCGACTACGTGGACCACACTACGTAACCCTGAATGCCATTGGCAAATTTAAGAGTTATTTTGGTATCATGCCTTTATGATTTATCAAAAACATGTTTCTGTATATTCCTACGCATGTATCTCCTGTTAACTGTATACTTTATCCTCCCTTTCTTTAAAAAGCAGAAAAAAATGTTGAAGTAAGCACACTCATGACCTGAGCACAAACGTTATGAGTGTCATATGGTAGAATTTTAGAAGTTACTCAAAAGCAGTATCGAGCACTTTTGATGTTAAGTAAAATGGAGATCTGTTTAAACTGCTTGAGTTTTTATTCACAACAGAAAAGTTGAAGTGCTAAACCTAAAACAAGATGGAGGGGAAGTATATAGCTCTGGGTGACTGAATCGTGTGTAGTTGCGTAGTAAAAACAAATCAACCTACTATAGTTACTGAGAAAATATCCAGATATCGAAGCAGAAAACGGAATGGAATATCATATTTAGGCCAAAGGCCAAGCTCTGGGTCCTGAGAGGAGGCTATTCAGCGCTAAAAGGGATATTGAGAGTGAAAAGGTTTTAAAGATGTAACAGGAGAAAAACTGACGTCCTCTGACCCCCAACCCCAGGCCCCCCCTTCGGAGACGGAACAGGTAAATCATTCAGGCGATTTCCGCACACGACCTACGTATGAGGGAGACATCGCATAAGCGAGTCTCTTAAAACTCAAACAGAATTACTTATCCCAGAATCCCTTCTCCGGCCTAGAGCAAAAACCCTCTGATTTATTCTCCACGAGACTCACAAGCTCGGTTTTGAATCCCATGCTCTCTCTCTCTCTCTCTCTCTCTCTCTCTCTCTCTCTCTCACACACACACACACACAGGGTTCAGGTTTTTACATCTATAATGTTCTGCAAATATTGGAAAAAGGATTTTTTTTGTGCAGCAGATTTTTCCTTTATCCCAGTAAAGCTGCTACACGTTTATTTGCATTTTGGGGCTTTTTTTACATTACTGCATTGGATATTGGCTTCACAAAACCCAGATTTTTATTTGAATATATAATAGTACGAATTATCACCACATATTATTATTATTACTATTATTAAGTCAGTAGATGAACCCTATTCATATGAAAGTCTACAAGGACCACTGACTTTAAATTCTAGCTTCCAAAGAATACGGAATGCATTTGAATAGGTATAAAAATTATATTTAAAAACTATACATTAACTTTGCTACAACTCAACGTCAAAAACAATTCCTGTGTCAGTCATCATGTATCAGGCAAACTTTGGCTGACATCAAGAAATATTCGAAAACCGTACTAGAATTTTTTATATTCCTCTTCATTGTCCCTTTATTTATTTTTTTTTTTTCTCAGGCTGATATCAAGAAATATTCGAAAACCGTACTAGAATCTTTTATATTCCTCTTCATTGTCCCTTTATTTATTTATTTATTTTTTTTTTTGCCTCAGGCCGTCGAGCTCTATCCAAAAATACGTCTCTTGTGGGAGTGTACGAATAATAATTGTGATGAACGATGCCAAATGTAATTCTTCCCTAAGGGGCTCATGACAGTCACTGTGTTTTCTAGGGTATACTGGGATTTATCTTTGAGTTCTCCTGCAAGGTGTTAGTTTCCTTAATATGTGACAGAAAGATAAAGAATGAGTCATTGTGGAATGACGACGCAGGGAGTTTCCGTCCCCTTAATTGAGAGGGTGACTCTATTCACTTAAAGTGCACAGTTATAAAGAGGTGGGTATGTTGTTTCTTATGGACATAATTCCACTCTCTCTCTCTCCTCTCTCTCTCTCTCTCTCTAAAAACTCAGGGCTGGCCAGAATCATCACACAGTTAAGAGGAAATTGAATTGAAAGAGAATTAACAGGAAATTGGCCGAATGATCAATTCCCAGGCAAAATCAAATAACAAGTGTCTTGCGTTTTCAGAGTTTAATATTCAGTATAAACGTTTGCTGTTTACTAACTCGTATTCTGCAAGTATTAAAATAAGTTGTTCTATAAGAGATATCTGAAGCATCAACAAAACTCATGGCATATGCAGAGCGAGCAATAAAACGTTAGGAGGAATGCTTATAAGTATAATAATAATATATCCCACGGATAACGCCTTTGTTTTCTTAAGCTCTTTTGCATAAGACTTTTTCATTTCGCGTCTCCTCGAATTTTACGTAAAGTTGCTTCTTGTTGTTGCAGGAGTTGCTTTTGCCTCCCAGAGCAATTTCAGGCGTCGTGAGTGGTCGGGAGACTTGCTAAGAGTAATTGCTAAGAAGAATTGCCGCTTGGAATTGCTCAACTTATAACCGGTGGGCGCGAAATTAACCGGAGTCTCCTGAGGGGATACAAGAGTCTTGGGGACACACACACACACACACACGCACACACACACACACACACACACACACACACACACACATATATATATATATATATATATATATATATATATATATATATATATATATATATATATATATATTCTAACATACGTATTACCGAACAGGTCGCCGTCTATAAATTCCAAACACAAGTTTTAATCATATAGTACAGCTCTCTCTCTCTCTCTCTCCTCTCTCTCTCTCTCTCTCTCTCTCT
>NC_087200.1:199468470-199475970 GCF_015104395.2 Macrobrachium nipponense | reverse complement strand
TTATTATTATTATTATTATTATTATTATTATTATTATTATTATTATTATTATTATTATTAATCAGGCCATGAACCCTATTCATATGGAATATCCCCACCAAAGGGGCTATTCGCTTCAAATTCAAGCTCCCAAAACAAGATGATGTTGGCTTGAGAGAAATAAAGGAAGGTAATAGGGAATGCAGAGAGAAAATATCACTCATTAAGAACAGATAAAATAGAATAACAACTTTAATAGATAAATAGAGAGAGATTGTAATTTCAGTGTTTTTATTTCGAGGAACTTTGTTTTGAATACGCAGGACAGACTTTGTCAAAAATGCAGTTGTAATTTGTTTTAGAAGAGAACGGCCTCAGACTATATAAATAAAACCGAAAATTATCAATTCTAAGATTTCTTTCTTTCATTTGACTTAATTGGTTTCATTATAAAAAAAAATCAACAGCATTGCATTAGACTGCACCAGAACATGTTCAAATATATAAACAACAATCCCATTTCAACTGGTTACCTTCATTTGCAGTATATGTCAATCAATTAAGTTGATAACAGCGCCTATTTAATTATAATCATTAATATAAATACTCGTTAATGACGAAATTTCACTGCGACCATAAGACTGATTCTTTGTTAGTTAATTAGAATTCTAATCCCCTGTTTTATTCAGCTTTTGTCTAATGCTGGAGAAAATAGTTATTTTTTTTTCCTTTTCAGAGATAATCCACAATTTTCAATTCAAAATTTTTTTTAAAAAATCATATAGTAATTAAAAAGGACTGGCACATTTTCTTATTTTTTTTACAAAAAAAATCAGGCGATTATGTTCCTGTACTCTTGAGAAAGAGAATCGTATCTTTTCTCTTTTTGCATATGAAATTTTTCTTTATTTTTTAAATTGAAAATATGTCATTCCATTTTAATACCGTATGAATTTTTTTTTTATCTTTTAACTGGAAATATGTCAATCTATTTTGATTAGCATACGAAAATACTTTTTTTAAATTGAAAATATGTCAATCCATTTTAATTAACATATGATTTTTTTAAAATAAGAATATGTCAAAACCTTCTCACTGACATGTAAAATTTTTTTTTTTTTTAAATTGAAAATATACCAAAATTATTACCAGACAAAATATGTTTTAAATCTAAAATATGTCAAACCCTTTTCCCTGACATGCAAAAACCTATTCCTTATTAGTTGAAACCACACCAAAAGCTCAATAGACACTGAAAATAAAGTGTCATGGCCTTATATTGCGGAATAAACATTTACTTTTGGAAGTGGAGGGGGAATTTCCTCCCTTTGTTGACCGTCGTTCCATGAAAGAACAAAAAGCGTTTATGCAAATAGTCTCGCTTCCATGTTGACTGGTGAAATGCAATTTACTTTAGCCCTTTTTTGTTATATAGACGGGAGTTCTTGGATAATATATCCGAGTTAGGATAGAAATGCTTTCTATTTTCTATAGCAGTCATTCTTCCAGATGAAAGAGAGACTCGTGAGGCTATATATATATGTATATCCTAATATCAGCCCGGTTAAGGGAAATAGGATGCTTAGTGTGGACCTCTGTATTCGACTTAACCAACCGAGACAAGCTTGACAGCTAAAGTATGATGTAAATGATATAATAATTCTAGGAATTCATGTCTAAAATAATGACGTAACATTGCCACAGCGAAAGAAAAATTCCTTGCGAATAATTACTGTTATTATAACTATTATCATGACCTAAAGTAATTTGTCACTTTATTGTCTTTTTTTTTTTTTACCCAAAATTCTCCAATAATAAATTATGATTCTTCTCCCTTCTCACTGTCATCTACCTATGAAATATGATAGAATTTCTTTTATCTCTCTCTCTCTCTCTCTCTCTCTACACAGACACAAATATATATATACATATATATTTATATATATATATATATATATATATATATATATATATATTATATATATATATATATATATATATAGCGAATACCACAGGAAAATCATAGGCAAAAATCCAAGCGCTTTCGTCTTTACGAAGACATTGTCAAGGAACGAATGAAATACAGCAGGAAAGTAATGATATATATATATATATATATATATATATATATATATATATATATATATATAAAATAATCTTCCCCGGAACGAAGCCCATCGAAGTTGATATAACGGCCACAGAGTTGCAGCGAACAACCTTCGGTCCTGCAATAACAGCGGGAGGATCACGTCAACTTTGCTCTTTAATGGTATGACGTTTGAGTGACTCCGACATATACCATATGAGGTCAGTGTCTGTTGCAGTAACGTCTGAGATCTTAGTATGATACACTTGTGTGTGTATATAATATATATATATATATATATATTTATATATATATATAATATATATAATATAAATATTATAATATATATATTAATAATAATATATATTATTATATAATTATATATATATTTTATAAAATATATAATTAATATAATATATTATATAATATGCATACACACACACACACACACACACACATATATATATATATATAATATATATATATATATATATATATATATATATATATATATTTGTGTGTGTGCGCTCTCGCCTACAGATTCGGTATTCGCGAATTCGATTCTCCGCTCTGCCAACATGGAATCAAGAGGGATTTATTTCTCGCGATCAGAAATTCATTACTCGATATAATGTAGTTCGGATCCCACAATAAGCTGTATGTCCCGTTGCTAGGTATAACCAATTAGTTCCTAGCCACGTAAAAAAAAATATCTAATCCTTCGGGCCAGCCATAGGAGAGCTGTCAATCACCTCAGTGGTCTGGTTAAACTAAGATATTCGTAAATTTTGCAATGTTCCGAAAGTTCATATTTTCTTGAATGCTGAATGTTATATTTATATGACATTCTCTTGAGGAAATGTGAGGAAAGGAAAGACAAATATATTAACTTAACAAATTATTTGTGTTTATACTGTAAAATCTATTAGAAATTAGTCGTTCTTTAGACATAAATATGTAAAAAAAAGAAAAAAAATACTTCCTTCTCTTTATATCATTAAAATGCACTGAAGCTGTCTAGTCCGTCTTGGTCGGTTGAGTCCAGTGGTCCACATCAAGCCACTATTTCCCCCAACACCCCAAGATCCCTGGCATAAGGCCGGCTCAATCAACCCTATGCCAAACAGCCTCGTATGAAAAGCTTGAGGCAACTCATATTTTTCATAATATATTAAGGAATATCATAAATCATTTATCTACTTTATTCCCCCTTCTCAACTGAAAGTATTTTTCCAGCATCCAACTCTGAATTCTGGATTACCTGGACGTCAATAATGTTTCCAGAATTTTGTGATCGCTGATCTTTGATGACCTCGAATACTGGGATATTTCCGGCTTCATTGCGTGTGATGGATTGGTTTCCGGCTAAAGGGAAAAAATGAAATCGAATGAAAGAGCTGATGATGTGTGGAAATTTACACTGTAAACAGGATTTAAATTTCTCGTCGGTAATGAACATAGCGGCTGTACGCAAGTATGAAAGGGCGCATTAAAAAAAATAAATAAATAAAAAAAGAGGCTTCGACGTGTGCCAAACATATTAAATAATTTCCAAAATGTATTGATTCAGTGAACAAATAAACAGTTTGATCATTTAATGCATGATTTTCAGTATATGCATTAACCTAGCATTAGTTATATGCGGTAGTATGACGGAGTAATTCTTCGGGAATAGAGCCAGTTGCCAAATTTGATTGCAGCAGGAAATTAGGTCTGGAACGAAAGCTTACTTACTGACGTAACCTCCTAAATGACTTTCTTGCGTGCTGTCGAATATATCTTTCAGCTGGCCTTGTCATATTAATCACGACTTTGATTATGGCCTCTCTCTCTCTCTCTCTCTCTCTCTCTCTCTCTCTCTCTCTCTCTCTCTCTCCTCAATCACGTAAACATCTTCAAATTCTTGAGGACATGAAACTAAACTGCGTTATTTATATTTGAAACGGAATATACAAATCATGCCAAAGGCCAAGCGCTGGGACCTACGAGGTCATTCAGCGCTGAAATGATAATTGAGAGCAAAAAGATATTAAAAGCATAGCTGGAGAAACAACTTCTAAGTTGCTCTATGAAACAATTCCTAAGACAGGGCGAAAAGTAAGATGGAAGAAAGAGAATGTGAACGGAGGTACTGTAAGAGGAATAAAAGAGGTTGCAGCTTGTGGTTGAAGGGACGCTTGCAAAGAACCTCAACTAATGCCTACAGTGCCCCGTCTGAGCCGCACTGATGGCACTACCTCCGTACGGGGTATTTATATTTGGATATACCAAAATTCGTATTGGGATAATCTCAGCTTAACCTGGCTTCGTTCAACTCCCTCATTTAATCGTTACGTTCCACAACCTTCTCTGCAATTATCCGTGTCGTATCTCTGGCTGAAGGCCGACGGCATTGTCAACTAGATTCTTTAAGAGGGAAGCGAAGGAAAAAGTATGAGAAAAAGTTCCTCAAGATAGAAGTCAGGAACTGTTTTCCTTTTCAAAACCACTTCGTTATTTCATTCAGTTGGTGAATATGTGACCAGTATTTCGCTCAAAAAAGTGGGTTTTTATTTGTTATTTGACGCTAAACAAGAATCGTTAGGTAATGAACATGAAACACATACATTGATTTACAGTCCGTGAATAAATATGTTATGGAATAAGAGGTATTCATCAAGCGTTTTCTTTAATTTTTTTTTAATTATTCATAACTTTTCACTTCTTATCTTTATGCTTTCTTCAATTATGGTTTTTATTATTGTCCATCTCCCTAGCTTCACTTTAGCTTAAGACACGGTCTCTATTAGTCAAAATATTCATACATCAATTCAAAAAGGAGAGATAAAAAAAATTTGCGTATGTATATACTTATACATATATATATGTATATAAATATATCAGTCATATCACATTACCGTGATTCATATGCATACATGGAGCTGCAAATGTCCTTTAATATCTAATTCGCTCTACGTCGAATTAATATATTTTCATATGTTAACCGAAGGGGAATTTTTTAGTCGATAAGAAATTTGTCGGCTCGATGTATATATATATATATATATATATATATATATATATATATATATATATATATATATATATATATATATATATTCCTTCAATAGTAAGTGACAACTTGAATTTTCCTATAAATTATGTTTTAACAGATTACTAGTCAGCGCCTGATAAACTCCTTTGTAGTGTCTGAGAGAATACCAAATACGTGAATATTAAGATTCGTGATGAACAGATGTTGCACGGGAATATAGGATTTAAGAGGTATATGAGTTAGCGGCATAACACTGCTCAAAATTAGCTCCATGACGATGGAAAACACAGAGTATCTTCCCTAGGTTTTATCTTCCCATCAGGACACGTTCGTTCCCTGTTGGGTTTTTTCTAACCTGTAGACTCCACTCAGCTTTTTCACTTCAAATAGCAGGTGGAAGTTCATTTTCAAGCGAACCAAAAGAAAAAAAAAAGAGAAAAGTTTTCCCTGTTGCGTTGTATAAAAGGAAAAAGGGTTTCATTTCTTTTTTTCTAAAACGGTTGGGAAAGTGGAGTTTTTTTTTATTTTATTTTTTTTTTAATCCTTGCGATGGGAACAACTATCACCCGATTTTACAATGGATTTTGTCTCCGTGCATTTTACACTTCTCTATTCTCTTGCTTAATTATTGATTTCTTGAAAGATTATGGACGCTACCCCCACCCCCCCTTCTCTCTCTCTCTCTCTCTCTCTCTCTCTCTCTCTCTCTCTCTCTCTCTCTCTCTGGAAGGATGAGTCACAATCTGGCAGAAAGATATTCCTTAAAATCTCTACATAAATTAATCTCTCTCTCAAAGGAGAAGTCACAATCATGCAGAAAAAATATACTTGAAAACATAGACAAAACTTATACTGGATCTCTCTCTCTCTCTCTCTCTCTCTCTCTCTCTCTCTCTCTCTCTCTCTCTCTCTCTCTCTCTCTCTCTGGAAGGATGAGTCACAATCACGCAGAAAGATATTCCTTAAAATCTCTACATAAATCAATCTCTCTCAAAGGCGAAGTCACAATCATGAAGAAAAAATATTCTTGAAAACATATACAAAAATTATACTGGATCTCTCTCTCTCTCTCTCTCTCTCTCTCTCTCTCTCTCTCTCTCTCTCTCTCTCTCCCGATGTGTGTGTGTGTGCCAGTTGAATCAATGCATCACTGCAACGGAAATCGATTAAACATTTTTCATGCGGTGCCGAACCATTTTTTATTTTCTTTCACGATTTGATGATGAATATGCATCCCAAGCCGTTGCTTCCATTTCATTTACGCTCGGCTTCTGAAGCAGGCAAGAAAATTGACATATTTTATTTCTTCCATGTAACCGAGGACCCTAATCACAATACACGTTTTCTTTTCATAAATTGTATAATGAGCTACCTGCGCTTATATGCGTTCTTGTGTTTCTAACAGAGAGACGACCGTTGACAATTTCGGTATAGCATTAGATTTTCATCATCATTATCATTACATTATCAATGTCTCTTGGTCGGTGCATAATACACGATAATGTATTATGTGCGTGTATGCGCATATATTAGTAATTTAGTATATCAAGTTGAACGTAATCTGAGCAGAGAAGGATTTTCTTGAATTAATTATATAAATTATATACAGCACCAAATGACACTTGAGTACAACGCTTCGATATTGAAAACAACAGGTAAAAAGACGTAATGGGTTATTCCATCTTTCTTTTCCTTTATTTACATCATTTTTTCTCGTCTTTAGTTGTAATTCTTCTCTCTTATTATTTATATATTATAAGAATACACATATACATATAC
Source organism: Macrobrachium nipponense (assembly GCF_015104395.2). NCBI lineage: Eukaryota > Metazoa > Arthropoda > Malacostraca > Decapoda > Palaemonidae > Macrobrachium > Macrobrachium nipponense. Next base: position 199,469,092 of record NC_087200.1, on the reverse strand, counting down.
ATGCATACACTTGTTATATATATATATATATATATATATATATATATATATATATATATATATATATATATAAAACATACACGTATACACACATATAATATACTATATTGCTCATTGTTCGATTTTCTCTTCCTTCCCGTCTCTGCCATCTGTCTATGCCAAGTGTATAAGATTTTGACCTTTTATTCAGACGTAATTAAATAATCCACTTCCCACAGATATCTGATAGAAGGGTTTTTATTCCAGTCTTGGAAAAAAATATACAAAAAATATACAAGGATCGCTCTTAAATATTAGCATTTGGGAAGGCGATTCTCTTGAATACACTCCGAACAGAAGGAGACTTTTGCTTAAAGAGGAATAACGTGGGACTGGAACTGAATATCAGATTTAGGTCAAAGGCGAAGCGCTGGGAACTATGAGGTCATTAGCGCTGAAAGGGAAATAGAGAGGAAGATGGTTTTGAAGGTGTAATACGAGGAAAACCTCACAATTGCGTTGTGAAACAATTGTTAGGATGGGCTGGAAAGTAATGAGGATGTAAGAGCATTTGAATGGAGGTAAAAGAAAAAAAAATGAAAGGGGCTAAGCTAGGGTCCTGTGGGACGCCGGGAAGAACCTT
>NC_087200.1:199423470-199465970 GCF_015104395.2 Macrobrachium nipponense | reverse complement strand
CAATATTTGGATCAAGAAATTGAATACATAAGAAAAATAGGGAAAGATTTATGCTATCCTTCACATATATTAAATATTTGTTATAATAAAGCCCACAAAAAGTTTTATAGTGTAAGTAACACGCAGAAAGAAAATTCTAAGAACATTCTCAGTTTGCCTTATTTTAATGGATTTGAAACCATTAAATCATTGTTAAAAGCTCTTAATGTCAACCTAGTTTTTTCCTATAATAACACACTAAAAGGAATGTTAATAAAAAATGGCCCCAGAGAAAGCAACAACATAATATATAAAATTCCATGTATGGATTGTCCCTCATTTTATCTCGGACAGTCTAGCAAAGGCCTATAAGTAAGGCTAAGCCAGCATAAATATTCTGTAAAAACTGGGCAAACATCTAATGCAATATTCATTCATTTAAGTGAAAACAACCACCGAATAAATTGGGTTGGTAGTTCAGTAATTGCAAAGTCAAGAGATGTCTTATCACGAAATCTTTTAGAATCTGCTTTAATACATCTTACTTTTCATTGTAATTTCAATGTTAGTCGTGGCCTTTTTCATTTAGACCCTTGTATTTGTAACATGTTTAAGAATGACCTCAAAGATATAATTACTGACTTAAATAAAAATCAGTTGCCTTAGAGTTATCTTTGTTATAATTTATGTCTGACATGTATTGTGAATATGGTTTTGTCTACCAAGTTCTGAATAGCTGTCACCTATAATCCTTTAATTGTCTTGTCCTTGTATCTAAGATGATTGTCTTAAACCTTTAATTGCACACATTGTTTATGCTTGTTTGGGAAGGTTTCTCATCTTCCAGGTGTCGGATTTAGGTACTAATCTCTTTATAATCCCTATCTGTCAGTTATACGAATCTTCTTGTATTGTCTTTTGCCCCATATATGTCAGTTTCTGCTCAGTAAAGGACGTTTAACGTCGAAAGATCTCGCAGATCCTCCTTCGTTTATTTTTCCTTCATGGCATATATCTTTATTTATATATATATATATATATATATATATATATATATATATATATATACGTGTGCACAAAAATGTTCCAAAAATGACCCAAAAACAATACCACATGTCTCAAGGTGTAAAATCACACCCCCTTCCCCTCTCCACCCGGCCCCCAACAACCCCACCCCCTCGGCACAACCTTCCAGCTATCGATATGCGACACATCTTCCAGTAAGTCTTTCCAGGAACTGCAGACGAATGTTGCGAGAACAATTAAATGCAGGAGACATGAAAAAATAAAAAAAATAATAACTTCAGCTCTCTCTCTCTCTCTCTCTCTCTCTCTCTCTCTCTCTCTCTCTCTCTCTCGTAGCTTGCAGTATCACAGAGCGACTTCCTGGTCGTCAAATTAAAGCGTGGCTGAGCACAGGTGGAAGCTGGAAAATAATAATGGTAACGAATGTCGGTCTCTCTTGCAGTAAAGGAAATCGTCTAAGTTCATAGACGACTTTAGAATACCTGTTTCAGATGCGTTTGTATGTAGCCACTTATTTTTTTTTCGAGAGAAATTTTTTCTCATTATTTATTACTAAACTGGTCGGGTAACTGGCATAAACTGAAATATACTGCACATTCCTAGAGAGAGAGAGAGAGAGAATTTTCTCTCATTATTTATTTCTACACTTGTCGGGTAACTGACATAAACTGATATATACTGCACAGCCCTAGAGAGAGAGAGAGAGAGAGAGAGAGCGCAAGGAAAACTGTACCTTTGCATTCATTGACAGTGATGATGTAACAGAAAAACGACCCCCTGAAATGGAAGATGGACAGACGGGCAAACAGACAGACAGCAAGACAGGCAGACAGGAAGACAGTCAAGAAAAGACAGTAAGAGAGAGAGACCTTATCCTAAGGTCTAATGATCTTGCTGTGGCTCAGATAGACGATCCTCTGAACACCCGGCAGACGGGAATTCTTGGAGAACGGAGAACGAATTCTAATGGGTTAGGGCCTTGGGGAAAATAAATTATATATATAATTAAATATACGACAATAAAAACTGCTGATAAAGCAAAGAAACAAATTACTCACATAAGAAGTTATCATTTCATTTACGCAGTCAAAAAATAAACGTTGCGAGAAAATATTGGGATTTTCGCAGTGAGAAAACGTTTCTCATAATTTTTATGAAAACTATGAATACTTTAGGAAAAAGCAATATAACTACTCGACATCTTGATAAGCTCGGTTACGAACTTACCAATTTCCATGTATTAAGAGAGAGAGAGAGAGAGAGAGAGAGAGAGAGAGAGAGAGAGAGAGAGAGAGACTAATAAAGCAAACAGACTAATAAAAACACTGAGCAGGTGCAAGCGGTTCTGTTGACCAGAGGACCAAGTTACTCATCCGCCATTCAGGTTATATTTCAACCCCCAAAGGTTCCACAACCCTCCTTTATGACTCACCTACCACTGGATACCGTATACATATAAGAATCCAAAGCCATTGGAGTTACCTAAAGCAGTTAATGTTATGTGAGTTTTCTGAACAGGGAATACATCCACGATCCAGCAGCGAGCATAACTGCGGCTACTCCCTGTTAGAGAAAACAGCTCATTCTTGAAAAAAGAGAAGTTTGCATTTCTGATATTAAATTCCGCTCAAAGAAAAAAAAAATGTCAGAATGGAAACCACGAGAGATTTCTCTCGTGAAAGCGAGGGGAACGTAAATCCAACCATTTCAATAACTATTTCAACAACAGTAAAGCGCCCACTTCAATTTAACACTTCCATTTGGATTTTGGTAAAACATTTCTTCTGTCTCGTTTACGGCAAGTGCTCCCTAAATCCTTGCTGCCACGCCGTCTAAGTAGGTATGACAATCACCCATTCAATGAATTTAGTGCCATGATGTTGAAACAGCACATAGCAGCCGCCAAGCAAGAAGAGAAGGAAAAATTCAAGGAACTGGAAAGAAAAATGATCTCTTTCAATCATTCCATCCCGGCTGATTGGAAGGACTCGCTGCGACGGGAAATTTACGAAAAACTACGTAGGACTACATATGCCCTGAAAAGGAAACTTGACAGAAAAATAAAAAATCTTATTGATAGCAGTGATTGGACTAATTGTGCACGTGAAGATTGTGTTGTTAACTTATCTATTAAACAAATAAGTGAAAATGTTGTGAGTGCGCTTGGATATGGTTTATCTTTCTTTGTAACAAGTAGACCTTCTGCTTTAATGATTGCGTCATCCCTAAGTAAATTTGAAAAATATTGTGATCTTCCTCAAAATCATGTTGACATGATTAAAGGTATTGTTTACGGAGCTGCCAACGTTAAGCATGAAAGTAACTTCCCTGCTCGCTATAAGAAAAGTTTGACCGATCTTAAAAAGGACAATACTATCCACATTACAAAAGCTGATAAGTCAAATAGTATAGTAATTATAGTAATTTTAAATAAAGCTGACTACATATCACATATGCAAGCCCTACTGGCATATGATGTGACTTATAAAAAACTAACAAAAAATCCCCTTGATCAAGTCATAAAAATCTTCAACAGCATAGTGAAAAATATCCTTAAAGAAAAAACAGAACTACTAGGCAAATTGTCAGTCAAATCTCCTTCGCTACCTTACTTGTACGGATTAGTCAAAACGCACAAAGAAAATAACCCTATGTGGCCTATTATCAGTACTGTTGGTTCAATTTCATATAAACTTTCGAAATATATCACTAAGATCTTGTCCCCGTTACTTGGAACCATCTCCGATTCTCATATATATAATTCTCTTGATTTAGTTGATAAATTAAACAAAATTGCTCTTTGCCCTACTGATAGATTCGTTAGTTTTGATGTATGTTCTCTTTTTACTAAAGTCCCTATAGACTCTATTTTAGAATATCTTAGTAATGAACTAACTCAGCATGAATTACCTCTACCTATAAGTCACATTATTTCACTCACGAGTTTGTGCATTTGTGATTGTAAGTTTATATTCAATGGTGAATTTTATCAACAAATATTTGGCATGGCAATGGAAAATCCTTTATCACCACTACTCTCAAACCTGTACATGGAATTCTTTGAAAAACGCTACTTACCTAATATCAATTATATTCCTGTAAAGTGGTATTGTTATGTTGATGATATCTTAGCTGTTCTTCCTGTCGGTATTGATGTAAATGATTTACTCTCTAAATTAAATAACCAGGTACCATCAATTAAGTTTACTCTAGAATTAGAAAAAGACAATTGCCTCCCTTTCTTAGATGTTTTGATAAATAGAGAACCATTTCAATGTAAATTCAGTATTTATAGGAAACCGACCAACAACTTAACTTATGTTCATTTCTTCTCAGGCCACCATCTTAACATAAAAATATAAATTTTTTTCTCTATGTTTTTACGAGCATTACGCATTGTCAGTCCACAATATTTGGATCAAGAAATTGAATACATAAGAAAAATAGGGAAAGATTTATGCTATCCTTCACATATATTAAATATTTGTTATAATAAAGCCCACAAAAAGTTTTATAGTGTAAGTAACACACAGAAAGAAAATTCTAAGAACATTCTCAGTTTGCCTTATTTTAACGGATTTGAAACCATTAAATCATAATAACACACTAAAAGGAATGTTAATAAAAAATGGCCCCAGAGAAAGCAACAACATAATATATAAAATTCCATGTATGGATTGTCCCTCATTTTATCTCGGACAGTCTAGCAAAGGCCTATAAGTAAGGTTAAGCCAGCATAAATATTCTGTAAAAACTGGGCAAACATCTAATGCAATATTCATTCATTTAAGTGAAAACAACCACCGAATAAATTGGGTTGGTAGTTCAGTAATTGCAAGGTCAAGAGATGTCTTATCACGAAATCTTTTAGAATCTGCTTTAATACAACTGCGCAGCACGAGAGAGAGAGAGAGAGAGAGAGAGAGAGAGAGAGAGAGAGAGAGAGAGAGAGAGAATTTTCTCTCATTATTTATTTCTACACTTGTCGGGTAACTGACATAAACTGATATATACTGCGCAGCACTAGAGAGAGAGAGAGAGAGAGAGAGAGAGAGAGAGAGCAAGTAAAACTGCACCTTTGCATTCAGTGACAGTAATGAGGCAACAGAAAAAAGACCCCCTGAAATGGAAGATGGACAGACGGGCAAACAGACAGACAGCAAGACAGGCAGACAGGAAGACAGTCAAGAAAAGACAGTAAGAGAGAGAGAGACCTTATTCTAGTAAGGTCTAATGATCCTGCTGTGGCTCAGATAGACGATCCTCTGAACACCCGGCAGACGGGAATTCTTGGAGAACGGAGAACGAATTCTAATGGGTTAGGCCTTGGGGAAAATAAATTATATATATAATTAAATAGACGACAATAAAAACTGCTGATAAAGCAAAGAAACAAATTACTCACATAAGAAGTTATCATTTCATTTACGCAGTCAAAAAATAAACGTTGCGAGAAAATATTGGGATTTTCGCAGTGAGAAAACGTTTCTCATAATTTTTATGAAAACTATGAACACTTTAGGAAAAAGCAATATAACTACTCGACATCTTGATAAGCTCGGTTACGAACTTACCAATTCCCATGTATTAAGAGAGAGAGAGAGAGAGAGAGAGAGAGAGAGAGAGAGACCTAATAAAGCAAACAGACTAATAAAAAGACTGAGCAGGTGTAAGCGGTTCTGTTGACCAGAGGACCAAGTTACTCATCCGCCATTCAGGTTATATTTCAACCCCCAAAGGTTCCACAACCCTCCTTTATGACTCACCTACCACTGGATACCGTATACATATAAGAATCCAAAGCCATTGGAGTTACCTAAAGCAGTTAATGTTATGTGAGTTTTCTGAACAGGGAATACATCCACGATCCAGCAGCGAGCATAACTGTGGCTACTCCCTGTTAGAGAAAACAGCTCATTCTTGAAAAAAGAGAAGTTTGCATTTCTGATATCAAATTCCGCTCAAAGAAAATGTCAGAATGGAAACCACGGGAGATTTCTCTCGTGAAAGCGAGGGGAACGTAAATCCAACTATTTCAATAACTATTTCAACAACAATAAAGCGCCCACTTCAATTTAACACTTCCATTTGGATTTTGGTAAAACATTTCTTCTGTCTCGTTTACCGCGGGACAATTTTTATCGCGGCCGTTTTTAAAGATTTTTCTCGTTGACACCGAAAGATTAGCAAACAGGTTTTGCAATGTATTACTACCCTCAAACAATTCACATCTAGTAATCTATTCATTTATCTTTTTACTCTCTTTTAATTACTGGTCTCTTCTTTCTGTATTTCCTATCACCTTCTGTAACTTCTTTCAAAAGAACGCCATATTATTTGGAAGATTGGATTTCAAAACAACGGTCCTTTAGGCTTGTTCCATTATGAATCTAGGGTTCTCTTCTGAATAGTAACAACAAAACCAGATTTTGCAAATTATTTTAAAACAAAAAATCTTTTATTTGATTATCAATTTTTCATCTACAAATGGATTAATATGATAAAACAAAATTCAATCTAAAAACTGTTTATCTGTACTGATTATTGCAAAACAGAAAAAATACAAACTAATAAATATTTGCCTCACAGTGAATATTTTAAAGACGAAAGACCGAAGACAAAACGCAACATGAACGCAAAAAAAAACATGGTTTGTCTGATAAAACGCGAAAACAATAATTTATATGTATTTCCAAATTTATTTTCTCCTTAGGATTATCGTGGTGTTGCAAACAGCTCAAGTTGTCAAGAAAAGAATCGGATTCCTCTGGCTAGGATCTGTGTGTGTGTGTGTGTGTGTGTTGTTGGCATCCATCTCTCAAGTTTAATAAAACCAAAATCGCTTGATTCGCCCAATAAAAAAAAAAAAAAAGCCGGATTACGAGAGACGTAGCGATTTCCAACAGAGGGGCCGATCACATTCCAAAGGTTGCTTTATCTTCTTGCATGATTTTTATTTGTTTTATAAATTATTTGAGGCATTTGAATATTCCTTCTTTCTTGCCTTTTCTCACGAGCCCTCTTTCTCACTTCCTTTATTTACCATCTTTCCTTCTTCCTCTCCTTCCCTTCCCAGTCTCTGTCTCCTCTTATTTCAGGGGAAAGAAAGCATGGAAAAGCAATTCTCCAAAATCAGTGGTGGAATTCCTGAGTGATATAGATTACGAGAATGTTTATGTTTTCGTTTTGTTTTCTATTTTGATTTATTATCTTTCAAAATGGCCTGACTCTATCATTATTATTCTTTTAATATATCAATCATCATATTAACGGGGCTTCCTCTTTGATTGATTTTTTTTGTAAATGGCCTTACTTAATCATTATTATTGTCTTAATATATCAATCTTTCTATTAGCGGGGCTACCTCTTTAATTGATTTTTTGTATAAATGGCCTTACTCTATCAATCTTCCTATTAGTGGGGCTTTCTCTTTGATTGATATTTTTTTATAAATGGCCTTACTCCATCATTATTATTGGTTTAATATATCTATCTTCCGCTTATTGGGGCTTCCTCTTTGATTGATTTTTTTTATAAATGGCCTTACTCATTATTATTACCATTTTAATGTATCTATCTTCCTATTAGTGGGGTTTGCTCTTTGTTTGATTTATTTTATGAATGGCATTACTCTATCATTATTAATGTATTAATATATCAATCTTCCTCTTATTGGGTTTTCCTCTTTGATTGATATTTTTTATAAATGGCCTTACATCATCATTAGTGGTTTAATATATCTATCTTCCTCTTATTGGGGCTTCCTCTTCGATTGATTTTTTTTTATAAATGGCCTTTTTCATTATTATTATCATTTTAATGTATCTCTCTTCCTATTAGTGGGGCTTCCCCTAAATACGGGTATTGCTTTCCTTACGACGGACAGCCACTTAGGAGTAACGCGCACGAGTGAGGAGCGAGAAAAGGAGTTACTGAAAAAGAGTTACTGATATTCGTGAAATTCAACCTCAGATTTAAGTATTATACAATTTTCCCTCCAGATGCTACCGGATCGCATGGCTGGGTTGATTCGGATGCCCCTATACATTTTTACTCGGTATTCAAAAGGAAAATACCGATAAAGTGTGTCACCTCCATACAAAGGGTACATGAAACTGTAAATCAAGTAGTACGAAGTTGACGAAACTTTATTACAAAGGAGCCTCAATTTTTTCCCCTAAAGTAAGTGATTGTATATGTAGTACATATATTCATCTTTGCACATAAACACAGGCGCATATGATATATAGTATACACACACACACACACACACACACACATATATATATATATATATATATATATATATATTATATATATATATATGAATATATATATAATCTATACATATACTCATACATATATGTATATAACTATCTATATATATATATATATATATATATATATATATATATATATACATATATATATATATATAGAGAGAGAGAGGAGAGAGGAGAGAGAGAACGAGAGAGAGAGAAGAGAGAGAGATAGATATTAGGATAGGATACTTAGCTCCAGACCGTTATGAATTATGAACTCCAATGATGAAATACTACAGTCTACCTACCATCCACAAAATAAATCATTCACATTTAACGAAAAAAAAGAAAAAAAAACTGTATACATCAATGAAGCCATATTTCCAAGTCACCATTGTTTAATTATAGCAAATGGGTAGCTTACGTATCACCAACATCAATGTCTACAGGAATGTATTATACCCCGAACATCAATCACATCACCGCCAAGAATAAACATGCCGAGATGCTAGCAAATAGCGAGCAAATAGTGATCCATTGCAACATTGCCGGGAGCTCTCAAATAAATAACTCTGTTAATTTACATGTAGGGAGTCCTTCCAGATGAGACCAGCGCGTCATCAAAGGGTCCGCTGGAAGAATGGAAGGCTATATTGGGTCGGAGGCACAAAGGGAAATGTCACCCATTATATTATTATATATAATATAATAATGTCAAGCTGGGGGGCTACTTAAAGACACGCTGTTGGTCAGTGGGATTTATATGTATATATATGGTAATATATATATACATATACATATAATATTATATATGTATATATATATAATTATTATATAATATATATATATGGCATTATATATATAATCCTACTCTATATATATAGATATAATTATTATTATATATTAAATAAAAAAAATAATAATATATAATATATAATATCACCCCTTTATTTATCATATATAAACTATAACATACATATATATATATATATTTCATTTATTTATCATATATAAATATTACATATTCATTGTATATATATATATATATTATAATAGCATAATACATAATCTCGATATACAATATGTAATAAATAAGTAAATACATTAATATATTATATATATATAATAATATATATATATATATTATAAGTTACATATCTATACATTCAACACTTACGCGAGATAACAATCATTAAAAAGAAGTAAATTCTAATACCTGCCGCTGAGATGCATGCATTTCATTCGTTATCAGAAAGCAAGTATACTACGGGTGACCTAGTTTTATCCAATCCTGGACAGTAGAGTCTTAGGTTTAGATTTGGTAAGTTAGGTTAGGTTAGGTTGGGATAGGGTTACTCCTCAGTTGTCAACGTTTCACGCAGGCAGACCTGACCCACCCGGCAGAACTGTTGGGCAGGATGAACTGATAAAGCGGGCAATGCAAATATAAATCGCAAATTTGAAATAGAAGGACTTAAATTACGATATAAAAGCATGAGCGGTGATATCCAACGCGCTCATAAGATTTCAAAGAATATTTTCCAAGATACACACTCTTTGGAACACTCAACGATATCTATTAAAATAATGAGATAACAAGAGATCCTAGAGTGAAAAGTTATATAATATACATATTAATTACTCTTATCAGGGAAGTATTCAGTAATGAAGACACACACATTAAATATAAATCTATAAGTATATTTATATATATATATATATATATATATATATATATATATATATATATATATATTTACTTATACACATATGCATATGTATGCATTCATAGATACATACAAACATAAATGGAAAACAAAACGCAAAAAAACAACAACAAAAAATAAAAAGATAGCAGCGAATCCAATTCTATGACAGAGCAGAAAGATTAGCAAATCCTTCCCCCTTTTTTTTTTTTTGCTCCCCCCCCCCAAACCCCCCCCCCCCCCCCCCGCCCCCCCACCCCGCCCCGAATTCTTTCATTTCCTATTTGGCTTCGTAGGGGAAAGCACGAGAAAGTAAAGGAGAGAGAGAGAGAGGGTCGCGCAGGCAATATGTCGGGGTGTGGAATAGGCAATTAACTTTTGCTTTTGTTCTTGACATTTTTTTTTTTCAGGAAAAATTTAAAAATGAATATTAAGGGAAAGAAACGTCGGTTGGAGAGACAAGATTGAATCATGAGGAGGAGGAGGAGGAGGAGGAGGGAGGGAAGAGGAGGAGGAATCTGCATGACCTACTACTTCAGTCGGCCCCGAAATGAGATTCCTTCCGGCCTGGTAAAGGTCGCGTCAATATGGCCCTGTGTCACCCCTTCGATGACGTCATTCTTAAAAATGATCAAATATCCCTATGTGAGATAAATCTCATTTGGAAATATCGACGGTGAAATGATAATTAAGCTTAATCAATAAAAATCATAATGCTATCATTATTTTCCTAATTACTGTGACTTACAAATATAACGTTGATGATAAAAATTAGATATTAATGTCACCCATATTGATGGCAACATTCAATATTCTACGTTACTACCATAAAGAATTTATCCTTGTATTTCATAATTTAGTTAGATTTTTATCTATCCATATATCTTTTGTTGATCTATTTTTTATTTACTTGTAGCTGATCTCTTCTTTAGGCATTTCCTATTACCTTCTATAACTTCTTTCAAATAAACACCATATTCTTTGGAAGCTTGAAGTTCAAGTGTCATGGTAATCGCTCAATAGCGAAGAAACATATATTAAAGGAAAGGAAAATGTATCTTCTTCGAGTAGGTCTGCAGCAAGGAGAAATTCCCGCACGCGTTTGAGGCGTCTGTTCTCATGATTGTTCGAGAATACTCAGGTGTGTTGTGGCGCTCCAGTACTCGGCCGTCGTTATTATGACGTAACATTTCGTCTAGATCCTTCTAAAAAGTTCCTGTCGAGGGACGGTGACGTTCGCTGGTTAAGCTCCGCCCTTTCAGACCCGCCCCGAGACCGACGTATATATATATATATAGTATATATATATATATATATATATATTATATATTATATATATATATCTATATATATATATATATATATATATATGTATATATATATATATATATATATATATATATATATATATATATATATATATATATATATATGACGCTGAGGAAGCAGAATGAGATCATCAGAAATAAGAGAAGAAGGAAGAGACGAAGGATAAGAGAGGATGAGGACGCACGAGAGTGTGAACGGAAACAATTGAAGTCCGCAGTTTGTAGTCGGGGAGAGAGGGAGGGATCCTGACGTTGAGTAACCCTTTCAGAGAAGAAACGTCCTTCAAGTGGTTTTGAGGAGTAACCCGCCCTTCAAGTTTCAAGACTAAGGCATTCCTTCCTGCAGTACGAAGTCAAGAAGCCGTCTGAAGTTTCTACTGTCCCCTTTTGAGAAGTCGTCGCTTCGAGTACTGATTTCAACCGCTGCAAAACTGGCCAGCAAGTATTTCATTACCGCCCTGAGCCCCCATTTTTACATATTGTCAGATTTAATTTTGTTCTGAAAATAGGAGAAACCCTTCTGCATTTATCTTTGTGAATAAGCTTGTAAATAAATGTCCGTTCTGTTTGAGTTTCTTTCTATGCTCGTATCCCGAGTTTCAATTGTTGCTGTTGAATCCTTTTTTGTTTATGATAATAAAGAACTTGAGCGGATCTCGGTCCGTAACATCAAGCCAATGGCCCCTTTGGAGGGCTCGTTCCATATGAATAGGCTTCATCTTCTTAATATAATAATAATAATAATAATAATAATAATATAATAATAATAATAATAATAATAATAAATAATAATAACATAATAATAATCAATAATAATAATAATAATAATAATAATAATAATAATCAGCGCAGGAATAGTGGGAATGGACGAAGGCAGAATCCGCAGCATAGATCAGAAACCAGGAAACAAATGACAATACACAAAGCACTACACCCAAGAGCAAATACGGACAGACTATACATAACACGAAAGGAAGGAGGGAGAGGACTACTAAGTATAGAGGACTGGCGCAACATTGAAAACAGAGCACTGGGGCAATATCTGAAAACCAGTGAAGACGAGTGGCTAAAGAGTGCATGGGAAGAAGGACTAATAAAAGTAGACGAAGACCCAGAAAATAAATTACAGAGACAGGCTAAAGAAGAGTAGAAAAGAAAGAGGACTGGCACAACAAACCAATGCACGGACATACATGAGACAGACTAAAGAACTAGCCAGCGATGACAATTGCAATGGCTACAGAGGGGAGAGCTAAAGAAGGAAACTGAAGGAATGATAACAGCGGCACAAGATCAGGCCCTAAGAACCAGATATGTTCAAAGTACGATAGACGGAAATAACATCTCTCCCATATGTAGGAAGTGCAATACGAAAAATGAAACCATAAACCACATAGCAAGTGAATGCCCGGCACTTGCACAGAACCAGTACAAAAAGAGGCATGATTCAGTGGCAAAAGCCCTCCACTGGAGCCTGTGCAAGAAACATCAGCTACCTTGCAGTAATAAGTGGTACGAGCACCAACCTGAGGGAGTGATTATAAAACGATCAGGCAAAGATCCTCTGGGACTATGGGTATCAGAACGGATAGGGTGATACGTGCAAAAATAGACCAGACGTGACGTTGATTGACAAAACTCAACAGAAGAAAGTATCACTCATTGATGTCGCAATACCATGGGACACCAGAGTTGAAGAGAAAGAGAGGGAAAAAATGGATAAGTATCAAGATCTGAAAATAGAAATAAGAAGGATATGGGATATGCCAGTGGAAATCGTACCCATAATCATAGGAGCACTAGGCACGATCCCAAGATCCCTGAAAAGGAATCTAGAAAAACTAGAGGCTGAAGTAGCTCCAGGTCTCATGCAGAAGTGTGTGATCCTAGAAACGGCACACATAGTAAGAAAAGTGATGGACTCCTAAGGAGGCAGGATGCAACCCGGAACCCCACACTATAAATACCAACCCAGTCGAATTAGAGAACTGTGATAGAGCAAAAAAAAAAAATAATAATAATAATAATAATAATAACTTCGTAATTGTACGTTCATCGTCATTATAAGCACTCGCTGCAACATCAATCCTCTTTGAACTGAAATAGATATCAAGACACTAACACGAGCACTATCCTTCGTAAATTCTCCTCGTTGCCACACAAAACTTGTAAAAACGAACGTCCTTTAAAGGGGCAATAAAGCTACGTAAAGTTCGTGAACCCTGGTATACGTAAAATGGTCTGTCACCTTAGCTTTAGCTTCCTGGAAAGTGAATCAGAACCAAGAGCTACGTATTGCCTTTGGGATGTCCGGTCGCTTTCGTTTCTCTCTCGCTCTGAAAGTATACTACTATATCTTGCTAAGGTTGAGTCTCTGTTGATTTTCAAATGCGTTTTTCTCTCTCGGAAGAGTCTCTGACTGCGAGGAGTCAAAATAGTCGAATAGCTGTCACGTGAAAAAGTTCCTACTTAAGTCAACAGAGACGCAAATAAGAATTGACAGAGCATCCCTAGAGCACGGATGCAATTGCAAATGTATAAAGGGCGACAAAACAAATATTGACCTTTAGGAAGTTACATAACAAGAAATGGGAGTATCAAGAGGGATAAGACAAGGCTGCACAGGATCAACTACTCTGTTAAAGCTGACAAAATATTTGACGATAAAAACAATATTGGAGGAAGGGAAGTTACTTTAAAATGAATCTTTACCGATGACTACTCAGTGATAGCAGGAAATATAAACGGGGTAAATCGTAATGTTTACCTCTAAACAGAAACAGGAAAAGGTGAGGATTAGAATTGTTTAAAGAGAATATTGACATTATAGCACATAATATGAAAGATAAACCAAAGTACATCGAAGGAATCAAGGTAGTGAAAAATATAAGTTATCTGTAAATGAAAGTAGATAGTAAGATAAATATATTTTTAAAAACTAGGAAACCTGTCATACTCATCCACAGAGAAAATTTGTAACAAACTAATGATTCGAGAAGCATTCCGTAAGCGTGTCGCGTTATAGTCCAAATGGAACGGATGTTAAACATTCGACATAGCGCCTCAGTGGTGTGGTTGGTATGGTGTTGGCGTCCCACCTCGGGGAAACTGATAAGCTCCAGATGATTGAAAATGCGGTATACGGGAAAATAGGAGGCGCCACAAAAATTATAGCTGTTCTTTTATCAAGCGGGAAATTCAAGAGCATAGTCTATGAAAACAAGGATAAATGGGAAGCTGCAATGTATATACATCTCTCTCTCTCTCTCTCTCTCTCTCTCTCTCTCTCTCTCTCTCTCTCTCTCTCTCTCTCTCAATGTATATATATATATATATATATATATATATATATATATATATATATATATATATATATATATATATACCCATAAAGGAAATAAAGGATTATTATGAAAGATAACCATTGTAAAATATATCCAACAGGTAAAACTGAACAAACAGCAAATAAGGGGAGTGACAAAGCTAGAAACAAAAGGCAAAAAAACTAGGCAGTGGGATAACGATAAGTGGACAGAGGAGTCAGGAAAAGAAGTGAGTTTGTAAATATATGAGAAACTGTCACAGAAATTCATATACAAACATATCACAATGCATTTACATCAACAGTTTTTTCATAAATAAAAAATACTGGGGGAAGTGTCAACTACAATTCATGTGAAATTATAGATAAAAAATTTAATTAAAATTTGTCATAAATACAGATAAGAAAGAAGTGAAGTAGTCGAACTGAAATAACCCATACGAAGAGGACAAAAATGAAACAGCTGGAAGAGAAATAGAGAAATTTAATACCATATGGGAAGAAAAATGAAAATCAGAAAAAAGAAGGAAATGTCCAAAACAAGAAAAACACCGCGTGTACAACTGAGGCGCCGTTGCAATGGCAATAAGCCTCGACACTGAACCTGGATATGAACACTCCAAGTTAAGCGACAGTGCAGTGGAAGATAAATTGAGATTCTACATTATTCCATTTCAACTCAATGTTGTTCATTAATATTACATTTCCTATAAAATGACAACTATTGGATGACACATGAAATCTCGCAGTCCCCAGGTACGTTTTGTGAACATTATTTCGTCAGACCTTTCGCAAAAAGATGTCGAAGTCTGTAACGGCTTCGTCCCTGTTTCCAATAACGTCAGGGACATTGAGTAAAAACTCCCTGAACCATACAGCAGGCCCCAGTCTGGAGATATTTTTCCCTTCTGGGGGGTGGGGCTGGGGGGGGGGGGGGGGGGGGGGGGGGGGGGGGGGGGGGGGGGGGGGGGGGGGGGGGGGGGGGGGGGGGGGGGGGGGGGGGAGGGCCGCTATCTTAAAGCTCAAAGAGGGTTAGGAAAGAGACAAAGTCAAAATGAACCTCAAAATAGAAGAAATTTCAACGAGATATGAACTACCCTCAACATTTTTGTTATCATTACTACATAATACCCGGGAGATTTATAACCATATATATATATATATATATATATATATATATATATATATATATATATATATATATATATTGATATGTAGCGAATACCACAGGATATTGACAGTCAGAAATCCAAACGCTTTCGTCTTTACTAAGACATTGTCAAGGAACGAATGTAAAAAACAATGTTGATTTTATAAACAAATTGAATAGTTTAAATTTAATTTTTATTTGAATATGGTTAGTTTTGATGTTGTCTCTTTATTTACAAAAGTACCTGTTGATGATTTACTTGAATATTTGGAGGATGAATTAGAACGTCATGATATTCCCTTAACTGTAGCAAACCTCATTAGCCTCATAAGGTTATTTATCAAAGATAGTAAATTTTGTTTTAATGGGGAATTTTTTGTACAAAAGTTTGGCATGGCTATGGGTAATCCCTTATCTCCTGCCATTAGCAATATTTACATGGAATTTTTTGAGACAAAACTCTTACCAAGAATTTTGCCCAAAAAAGTTATATGGTTTAGGTATGTGGATGACACTTCTGTATTTGGCCAATTCACGAAAATATCCAGGAATTCCTTAATAATCTCAATAATTTAGTCCCTTCTATAAAATTTACTGTAGAGGAAGAAAGAAATTGTAATTTGAATTTTCTTGATGTAACTGTCCATAGAAATGATAGAAATTTCACCTTTTCAGTCTTTCGAAAATCAACTAACATTGCCTCTTTTGTTCATTACTACTCCAATCACCATCAAAATATTAAATTCTCTGTTTTTTCTGGGATGTTCCTAAGGGCTTTACGTGTCTGTAGCCCGCAGTTTATTGACGCTGAGATTAAAACTATTTACGATATTGCATTGAAACTTAAATACCCAAGGACTTTTGAAGATGTGGCATGGAAAAGAGCTAGAAAAACATTTTATTTAACTAATGACAAACTTGAATTTAGTAAGCATAACATTCTAAAATTACCCTACGATGAAAGGTTTTTAGATATTCCTGGAGTTTTAAAGCTTTTTAACATAAATGTTGTTTTCAGTAATATTAATGTCAAGAGTTTAGTAATCAAAAATTCCCCTAAAGATCTTCCAGGCTGTATTTATGAAATTCCTTGCAAAAAGTGCGATAAAGTCTATTACTGACAGACCGGTAAATCTCTTTTACAACGTCTCAAACAGCACCAATATTCTGTGAGAACTGGGCAAATATCGAATGCATTATTCGTACATATGAGAGATTTAGATCATCCTATTAACTGGAGTCAACCAAGAGCCATAATCCCATGTAATGACACAGTTAAAAGGAATATCATTGAATCTTGTTTCATCAAGTCAGATAATGGAAATGTTCCAAATTTAAGTGTTGGTTTATTTAAACTTTCATAATGAAAAAAAATGACGATAAATATAAGCAACAAAATTAATATATTCAATTTTTACATGTTTTTGACTGTACGGATACTTTGTAGTTTCTGTTAGGATTAAATCTATGTTTAGGTTTGTGACCGTGTGATATCCGATAATCTTGGATTATCTCTTTAATTTTTACCCTATTGACAATTAACAATCTGGTATTCTTGATCTTGTTGTTTACCTGATAACTTTCTCTCCAACTGTATTTCATTTGTTCCTTGACAATGTCTTAGTAAAGACGAAAGCGCTTGGATTTCTGACTATCTTTTTCCTGGTGGTATTCGCATCTACTGTGATTTTTCAAAGGGAACAGTATATATATATATATATATATATATATATTTATATATATATATATATATTATATTATATATCTATATATATTACAATATATAATATATTATAAATTATGTATATATATATATGTATATATATATATTATATATTATATATATTAATTATTAACAATAATAGTATATATATATAAATATTATATATATATAATATATAACATACATACAGATATATTAATATATATATATATATATATACATTTATTTTATTCATTCTCTCTGTTCTTTAGGTACTAGGACAAGCCTAGTAGCTCCCGCCATCTAGTTATGTCTAAGCAACGCAGAGTGGATATAGCGTCATCAATTGAATTACAGCCACCTCATAGAATTAATCAAACAATTAGTACTGCTGCCTACGCTACAGTTTGGGGACTACACGTATCTTCTAAACGACTTTGCTGTTCATATTCAAATTAGCTGTTCAATCCCAATAATGTCCTAATGATTATGAGTATGTATTAATATACATATCCTCTATCATACATATACGTGCTATATGTTAATCCACACCGGTGTGGGTCAATTGGTAGCGCCCCCCCGCCTTTGAGAGACCGGGGTTCGATCTCGATTTGAGTCGGAAAATTCATTTCTGTGTAACAGGTACTCATGCCCATAAATATATATATATATAATATATATATATATATGTATATATATATACCTATCCAATATATATAAATAATATAATATACCAACCTTTTCTGTAAACTTTTCTCATTCATATACCTGAAGAGGAAGAGACAAGCAGTCTCTGAAATATAGTACTTTTCTCTCTACATTTTGGTGTTTTTGGTTTTTATGGGCTCCTTTTATTAGATGGGAATTCTGTTGTTACAGAACATTTTTACCAGTCATATATATATATATATATATATATATATATATATATATATATATATATATATATATATAATACAAAGCACAACAAATCACCCACATAATATGTAACCGTGTATATCCAAAATCTCCGACCCCCTGTCTTGTCCACGAAGGAACCGCTTCCCCCTTTCGACCCCAGCAGTAAATCAGGTCATAGGGCAGCAATTAACGGTGATGATTTTTTGGAAATCATCTGGGGAATTTCGCGGTCCATTAGATGTTCCTTTCCGCTGACCTGGTCATATTTCATGCATCCCCTTTGCTTTGCTGAAACTTAGTTATTCAATTTCCAAAGGATGTTTTATTTCCATTCATTGCAGTCCATTATCTTTTTTTTTGTAGAGGTCAATTGCACTTGCTTATCTCTGCACTAGAGCTTTCTATCTATATTTATTGTTGTGTGATTTTTTTTTTTTTTTTGTGCGTATATTTATTGTTGTGTGTGCGTGTGAGTGTATAAGTGTGAGTTTCCAGAATAGCGTTACACCTTTATTCTTATCAGGAATTTGCAGCTGTCTAATTATATTGACTGTTGGAAGTGGTGTGTGTGTGTGTGTGTGTGTGTGTTCGTATCTTTATGGCATCTCTACCCTAATGCAATTATCGCAGTATTTTATAATTTACTTACATTTTTATCTCTCTATCTACTAATTTGTTCATTTATTTTTTTCCTTTTCAATAACTGATCTCTTTAATCTGTATCACCTACTACCTTCCGTTACTTCCTTCAAATGAGCACCTCTTTTTCTTCTGAATAATAATAATAATAATAATAATAATAATAATAATAATAATAATAATAATAATAATAATAAACATGACTCAAACCAACTTATTAATTCCATTACTTCTGTTGTTTGACGTCTGACTTGACCACTGTGTAAATCTTTTGATTCAATGACTATTTAAATGTGATAATAAGAAACGAGTGGAATTATTTACAACTTATAATATCACACATTTCAATTCACGTATGGCCCATGAAAGATAATTTCTGTATTGCCAAAAGTTACTGGAAACGATCGGGATTCCCTAGAGGAAAACAAAAATGATCGTAGGTGCTCTGTATATGTGTTTGCATATGAGAACATCTGCTTACATTTACGTTTACGCGTGTGTACTCAGTGTCAACAGGTATACGGCGCAATAATCGACGCATGACTGTGCACAGAGTCTAATTAAACATATGTTAAGACGAGCACACGTGTGTGTTTAGTATTGCAAAGGCTTCAAAGACAAATATTGGAAAACTGGAATCCGTTTCTTCCCTTACGCGGATATTTCCCTTTTGATAAAGGTATAGTGAAAGTATAGCATTATGGTAATTCAGAACAGTGAATTTGGTTTAAGGTTTTAGGATACTGGGGGGTCGGGGGGAGAAGTGTGACCCCCAAGGAAAATCAAACAGATCTTTGTGATGTTTACATGTCAGTTCATGCTTATGGGGAAAAAACTTAAAAGGCATCCATTCAACGTTCTTTTTACGAACATAATGAAAATTATACGCATGCATACACACACATATATCTAAATTTACCCAACAGAAAAAGATCCCTTTACGCAGGGAAGAGGCATATGCACTAATGACTCCAATGTTCGGTAAGTGAAGGCTTGATCAACCCATTATGATTTACTCAGCAGGGAGAGGGGAAGCTCTTGTGTGTATTTTAGAAGGATTCTCTTATATATATATATATATATATATATATATATATATAATATATATATATATATATATATATTATATAATCTATTCCACATAGGAAAAATTATGGAAAAGAAAATGTTATATCTCTGAAAATAAGCTCAAATCCGAAGAGAGGTTCATTGTAGGACGAAACTGTTGGTTGGGCATTTTCTGAGATATACCATTTTCATTTTCCTTTGTGGAATACTAATCGAATTACCAATATCTTCGTGCCTAAGAAGATTACCAGTACTTATATATATATATTGTAGTATATATATAATATTATATATTATATATTATATATTATATATATATATATATATATAGTAATTTCTAGTAATTAGAAGAGCAGCAATACGTTTGCTAGTTTTTGTTTAATCTCTACTATAAACTTAAAACGTTTGAAATTTTTATTTTGCCCTAAATGCAGTTGCGGAATCTCCTGACCTCCAAATAATTAAGCGAGGGGCGAATTCCTTCCTGCCCTCTGTTTCTGCTGACGTATCCTGAATCTCTGGTGTATCGGTTTTACTTTATATTCTTCATATTTACGTATCTATTTGTGACATTTTCCTATGATTCGTCTCTGTCTGCAGGTCGATTAACCTTTGGAGCCCTTTAGATTTTTATTTTAGTCTGCTGACTCTGTCTATAAGGACTTTCAGCTGACGATGTAAAGTAAGAATGATTGGCAAATCAAGGTGAACCTATTACCCAAAAAAATATATACAAATAAAACGAAAGAAGCGAGACTCGAAAACGAAGCCGAATTTTTCAAAGCTTAGCTAATTAATGAAAGTTCAGGAGCCCCAGATTACATCACACTAACATAATGGACGATGTCATTCATTTGAAATATCGCCCTGCATTTTTACCCAGGTGGATTTTCGAAATATTTGCGTGGCAAACATCCCATAATTCCCTCCTGATTATTTTCAGATTGAATAAAAATGCGTTAATCTTTGGATTTATTCTATGCCTCTCCTGTTACATATTTTTTTGCAGGAATGAATCGATACATTACATTTTTAAAAGAATTATGCTTATTTTGACTTGTTTATTACTCTTTCGCCACTCAGCGGAGTTCCACATTCCCCCGCTGTTAAAATGTAACTTTATCATGAAAAAGAAATAATAAAATCCACCCAATCATTTTTTTTTCTCTCGTAACATCTTGTTTGTAAGTACTTTCTGGATGTTCATTTTCAATCAGAGAATTCTGATTGACTGTAAAAAAGGAATATCTTTGTATTCAGAAATACGTATTAACCAAAATTTTATCTGCTATCCAAATTGGCTTCTTCATCGGTTTATCTCATCATTCTTGTTCAGTATACGTGGTAATTAATACATACAAATTACTGAACTATGACATGGGAAAACCTGAGGTATCACGTGATTTACAGCCACTTTTAGCATTTTTTGAGGAATAAAAAAACCTTTGACAAAGAAATCAACTTGTAAAACGTCCCATTGTTTCAATTATACAGAATTCATAGGAATGAGTTCGCCCGTTTCATTTTCCTGTGCCTCTATAGACACCAAAAGGGAAGGAAGAAAACCAGTGCTGGTCACCAAACTCGCTAAGCTGATCAATGGATCCCAATAACGGCAGAACGTGTACATACCACCTATTCAAATTGTGAAGGGCCTTGGGGGAGGATATACTTCCTAAATGCAGTACAGTCAAGGCCAATTCTGATTAAAAAAGAACGTATTGGTCCTAAGTGGGAAGTTTGGGCCCTTGCCTGCCAATCAATAACCTGTTTGCCCCTCGTGAATTGCTATTAGCTGGTGCTGCATATATGTCACCATTCAAGGCCCAGGAAAGCCTTGTAAAGGGTTGTGGACCGTTTTAATCACAGAATCATACTACCATTGTGGAAGTTTAGCTATGCAACCAAGAAATTGCTGTCCTAGGAGTGTTATTGGCCTGTGGTATATATATAAATATAGTAGAGGGTTGTGGACCCATTGATCTTTGCGGGAGGAAAACACCTCCTTGAATGTCAGATGAGCCTCGTCTGAGGCCGGTGACAATCCAGGTTTTGACACTTGTGGGAGACATATAAAATAGAGCTTCTTTGTTGTTCTTTGTAATATAAAAAAACATCAAATAGTTGGGGATTGGGGGATGTGGTTTGCATGCCCACACCTTTGGTTGATATTCCTAGAAAACAGTAAAGATACAAGCCCTGGAATTTTTAATACATATGTATACAGTGCAGATGAGAAGAAATCTATGCTAATTGATCTGCTGACAGAATAAAGCATGGGTGATTTGGCACTATGTGAGACGAAGGTGAAAGAGAAGTGTGTGGAGGAATGGGAAGAAGTAAGACTGATTGTGTGTGGGTTAATTGAGAAGCGCAAAAACAGGTAAAGGGGGACCACTTCCGTTGTGAGGAAGACTACGAAACGGATGAAAGAATTCTTAGGTTGTATGGAGAACACAAAGTCTTGATTGAGAAAATGATGCTATATCAAGTGCGTTTTGTCCAAGAATGGAAAGGATTAGAATGAAAGGGATCTATCCGATATTAAAACCGTTCACACGACTATTGATCCCTACTGCTACGTAATTTAAGATCAGTCTTTACTAATGACCTCATAATTTAAAAAATATTAACTGTATCGCTATAAAAAAATCATTAGTCTGACACACAATCCATCAACTCGGTCTCTGACGTTGTCTAAGATTTCCAGGGAAAATTGAAAGGAGGATGTAATTCGGCAGAACATTTCTTAGAATAATTTCCTTAGGGATTCGTCGAACCAGAGCGAGGGCTACAAATTCAATTCATTCTGAGATGGTATCTGTTAGGTTCTGAAGATACATTCAGTTACAGACTCCTCCTACCCATTTCTGTAGAGCTTCTGAAGACTGATCTGATGGCGTGCTTCAAATATTAGTTTTCTAATTTGCAGGATATCTAAAGATGTCTTATATATAAAATCTGCCCGCTGGATCGAGTCTTAAGTACAATAAATTAACACATATTTGTAATGTGCACTTTAGGAAATTTCCTCCATTACTTTTCGCTTCATTTTATTCATAGGATGGGAGCATTTTGGTTATCTTGGACGGCAATGCTGCTATGAATAACTTTAATACTACACTGAAATCATGCATGGTGTAACATACAGAGCGGCACTTTCAAAGCTTTCCGACCTGTGATATAATTTCATTATCTTTACTGTGCTGGCTTTGCTATGCGCCTTTATGTGTTCACTAATAAGTCAGCAGTGTGCAGATCCTGTGTCCCAAACTAAAAATGTGTTGAGAAGTATATTTTTAGCGTTTTAAAAATATTTATTTTATTACCTCGAATATATATACATATATATATATATATATATATATATATATATATATATATAATATATATATATATGTGTGTGTGTGTGTGTGTGTGTGTGTGTGTGTAATCTTTGACTCTTTGTCATCCTACATTATTATGAGTTCAGTCACTTTCGTGTACGCAAATAAAGAATGAGGTGAAAGGTTTTTTGTAGTATTACTATCTTAAAAAAAAAAAGGGCTGCGGTATTTATGATAAGCGCAGTCTTTCATTTTGAGCATTATTTATAACAAACGTTTGAAACCTTAATACATTTATAAAATTTTATATTCTGACCTTTATCTTTCAAAATACATTGAATCAATTAACGTGTCGTTGCAATGTATTCATTGATTAATAAAAAAGATAAGAATATATTTCGAATAGTGATACACATTTTCTAATTAAATAGGCAAATTAGGTTATTAGCATGAATGAAATGTATCTGGCAGTTGGTGACTACTATATTATATATATATATATATATATATATATATATATATATATATATATATAATATATATATATATATATATATATATATATAGAAGAGTGGCCTGGATTGGTCAAAGGAGTATACAATTACCATATGCAGTTCTTTTTATATTAGTCGACCAATCATTCTTACCTGTATTTGTACAGATTAACCTAAATCCAAGACGAACCTAGGTTATTATTATTATTATTATTATTATTAATTAATTTATTATTATTATTATTATTATTATTATTATTATTATATTATTATTATTATTATTATTTATTATTATTATTATTTTATTCAGAAGATGAACCTCATTCATATGGAAAAGCCTCTAGCGTCCTGGACCTTGATTTTTATAATTTTCTTGTGTTATTCTTTTTTTAAGACTCGGTTAAGAGAACATACGTAGGTGAATAATGATGTCAAGTGACAATTATTGTTTGTCCAGCCTGATGTCAAGAGTCTAGGAGAGAGAGAGAGAGAGAGACCATTTCAGGCTATGTAATATTACTGTGATGAAATTGTACGACATTAAATGTAAAGTATGTTTACTCTGTGACAGATATTTTTCATAATAGTGTGACTATCACGGTACATTATTCAAAACAATATCAAACAGAATAACATACTGCTACATGGCAGAATAATGACGGAAATTGAAGACATACAAAATAATTTTGAATAATATTCCTGCTTATCGAAATAAATTTATCATACTTAGTATTTTTAAATATGTCTGTAGTATGATTTTTGAATGTCATATGCTTTATAAATGTATATACATTTATTTACTACACAGAAATAGTTAGAAACGCCTTTTGCGCTCTCTCTCTCTCTCTCTCTCTCTCTCCTCTCTCTCTCTCTCTCTCTCTCTCTCTATCTATCTATCTATCTGTTTTTATTTGACTGAAATTTCATACTATAAATAAAGCATTTGTTAATGGGTTCTGACATGTGACCTATAAATAATTTGTAAATAGGTTCTGACTTGTGCCTTATAAATCATTTGTAAATGGGTTCTTACATGTGACTTATGATTAATTTGTAAATGGGTGCTTACATGTGACTTATGATTAATTTGTAAATGGGTTCTTACATGTGACATAGATCCTTTGAAAATGGGTTCTTACATGTGACTTATAGATCCTTTGTAAATGGGTTCTTACACGTGATTTATAAATCATTTGTAAATAGGTTCTTACATGTGACTTATAGATCCTTTGTAAATGGGTCTTACACGTGACTTATAAATCATTTGTAAATGGTTTCTTACATGTGACTTATAGATCCTTTGTAAATGGGTTCTGATATGTGACTTATCTAGATTACTGATTTCCTTCAATGCTGAATTCCCTAAACGTAAACGTCCCCGAATATGTGATTCCCTGAATTTTGAATTATCTGGATTAATATTTTCCTAGACTGTTACCCACGAACTCTGTCTTCTCCATAGCAAAGATACACGAAAATTGGATTTTTTCATTCAAGAAAGACTAACCCTATATAAAACACGCACGAGAATTAATTATATTAAAACTATAAAGACCCCATAACGTGACCTCGTGAAATGGCTTAGCTAAAAATACCACATTCATAACATAAAAATATTTAGAATAATGACATCCTCGCAGTGAAAAATGATAAAACAATGAATTTTCCGTTTGAATAACATCAGAACTCAAAGCCATTTTGAAATAAACGACTTTCCTAAAGAGTAATAAAAGATAAATCTGTGATTTCCTCAACAAAAACTCCCCAAAACAAATTACGTACTTTAATATTTTTTTCTGAATTAATTCATTGCAGTTTTCGTATAATGATTTCTTAAAAAATAATTTCCCACAATAAAGTTTCTTCTTGCATTAATTTATTTCACCTTTCTTATCCTAATTTCTCGAAAAATAATTTCCCAAAATAAATTACGGTTTAAGTAATCAGCGTAGGGAAGGGCAAGCAATTTACTCCGGAAAAAACTTTAATTTGAGAAATTAAAAATTTTTTTCCTGAATAAATTAATTTATCTTTTTCCGTACTGGTTTCCTAATAAAAAAAATAATATCCCAAAATAAAGTTTCTTCCAGAATAAATTACTTACAATTTCCTACACTGATTTCCTAAGAGTAAAAAAAAATGGTAAAGGTATGTTTTGATTACTTGCTCGTAAGCAAACCAATAACAATAAAATCCCAAAATAAGTTTCCTCCTGAGTAAATTCATTTCACCTTTCCTGTACTGATTTTCATGACAAAAAAAAATAATGATAAAATTTGTACATTATTTGCTCCACATCCAAACAATAATAATTATGTATCAATTCCGGACGAAAGCACAGGTAGTGCCTTTGCTTTAATACTGCTCTTTTCCCCTCTTGTCAATTAAAAGCAATGGGATGCTGTAGCCATTGTTTCGTCTTGCATTGAGAGATAGGCAATTTTCTCTCCTTCCTTCCGAGGCTGAACTGAAGTGATTCTGCCTGAGGGGATATTTACCATATGCAGTGCTCGTGGCTTTTCTCTCTCTCTCTCTCTCTCTCTCTCTCTCTCTCTCTCTCTCTCTCTCTCTCTCTCTCTCTCTCAAAAAGAATGAATCAAAAACATACAGAAAAGACATCATGTTTGAAACATCGACTTAAATTACTGAAGGCTCTCTCTCTCTCTCACAAAGAATGAATCAAAAACATACAGAAAAGACATCATGTTTGAAACAACGACTTAAATCACAGAAGATCTCTCTCTCTCTCTCTCTCTCTCTCTCTCTCAAAAAGAATGAATCAAAAACATACAGAAAACACATATTGTTTGAAACATCGACTTAAATCACAGATCTCTCTCTCTCTCTCTCTCTCTCTCTCTCTCTCTCTCTCTCTCTCTCTCTCAAAAAGAATGAATAAAAAACATACAGAAAACACATATTGTTTGAAACATCGACCTAAATTACAGAAACCTCTCTCTCTCTCTCTCTCTCTCTCTCTCAAAGAATGAATCAAAAACATACTAAAAAAAAACATTGTTTGAAACATCTACTTAATTTACAGATGATCTCTCTCTCTCTCTCTCTTCTCTCTCTCTCTCTCTCTCTCTCTCTCTATGAATGAATAAAAAACATACTAAAAAAAACATTATGTTTGAAACATCGACCTAAATTACAATAACTCTCTCTCTCTCTCTCTCTCTCTCTCTCTCTCTCTCTCTCTCTCTCTCTCTCTCTCCGGAGAGAGAATTCTTGATTAAGGGACATCGTTCTACAACTACGTTTAACATTTTCCAAACGATTTTTCACTTAAATTCACTTATCTCCTGATGAATAATACCGTTATAAACAACAAAAATCCATCAATCACTTGTTTTTCCCTCACAGCTAAGACTTCTTATCCTAAACACTCTATGAAAGGCAATTCCACTGCTTTCTCTGATCCAGGGGTCCTCAAGGGGGAGTATCCATACCCCTTGGGGGTATGAGAACCACATGCTGGGGTTATGGGACTTGATCTCTGGATATTTGTATATATTTGATTTTAATGTGTCAATGTATACAAGGGTACATTTTGTAAATAAATAACTATAAAAAAAACTATAGACGCTTGTATTTTCTATTCCTAGCTATTCGTACCTAAAGTATATCAAGTTATATTATCAACAAACAGGACTTCAGTGGACTTGACCAAAAGGGGTATAGAACCATATTGGACATTTCATTGGGGGTCTGCAGTCATCAAAACGTTAATAACCTCTGCTCTAAGCAATTATACAGGTCTTAAGAGCCATTACAATTTATTCCATTTTCCTCTTGAGATACCTTAGAAAGAGCAGTTCTCCTTTAGATATTCGGGAGGTTTATCCTAAAAGATATCTATTATAATTATCCCATTTAATTTACTTTATGAAATTGCAATTAACAAATAATGTGCAATTAATAGACAATATACAATAAAATACGGGAATGTGATTAAGATAGCTGTCAGGGCTTTTGCAAAGTCTAGCACAATATCTTACTGGCCCTTGTTTCAGTCGTGTGTCTCTAAGGACGTTGATAGCTGTATAGTTACGGTAAAAATGAAATGGATAATATATAGGATTCAATTCTTCACATTATCGATTATTCACTTGTCTTTGGTATCCAAATACAGATGCAATACATTCGTGAAATTTCTCACAAGGAGCCGAAGTACCTTCGGCGCAATCGAGTTTTCTGTACAGCGCGTAATGCTCTATAAAACTCTCAGCTACAACTGGGCAGCACTCAGTTGCTCTCCAGATGCAGCCAAGTGAAGGTGCGTCAGCGACGCCTCCGGAAAACTGTGTCAGAAGCACATGCACGATCCTTAGCTAAAGTTAATCTTAAATAAAATAACAACTACAGAGGCTAGAGGGCTGCAATTTGGTATGTTTGATGATTGGAGGGTGGATGATTAACATACCGATTTGCAACCCTCTAGACTCAGTAGTTTTTAAGGTCTGAGGGCGGGCGGACAAAGCCATCTCAATGGTTTCCCATTACGGAAAACTAAAAAATACATTACTTCTTCCTGGGAGAACAACCAAATTACCATATCTTCTCATTGACTCAAAATCACTGAATTATTGTCATTCTTTTCGGACAATCCTTCCTCTCTTTATTAGTTGTCAAAAGTCGAGAACATTCCTGGCGCTCGTATCCACTCACGCGAAAGCATCGTTTGAACTTCATTCTTCCCCTTGAGTTAGCGAATCGTGAATTACACCGGGGTCGTGTCAAGACCTTGAAATTTACATTATATGCAAACATATAATGTATATTTATATCTCTTCGTTGTTGTTCCGATCTGCGTGCGCTGGAATTATTAATAAGATTTATATTGATTGTATACTGTAGGTATAGTCATCATTGTCTTAAAAGTTCATCAACAAAATTATTATTGGAACAAAGTCCTTCAGAGCAGCTCACAAAATAGTAACGTACGGAAAATAGAAAAATATAACGATAAACAAACAAATAAATAAATATATAAATAAATAATAACATAAAATAGAATAATACCTGAGAAAACTCAAAAGGCGCCATGATACATGATTATCAAATGTAAATGTAAAAATAAAAAAAAATAATAGTAACAACAACAACAACAACAACAATATAATAATATTAATAATAAATAAAAAAAAAACAATATTTTTTAAATTTTTGTTTTGAAAAATGGAACAAAGCATTTCTACTTACAAAACAGAACCGTTCAACTGTAAAAAAAAAAAAAAAAAAAAAATGGACTAAACTGCAAGGAACCTTGAAAAACCACGAAAAAAGTCTGCCGAGCCAGGTCACGGATCGTCGTCCTTGGAGGCCCAGAGGGAAATCCCGGGCTGAGAGGTCATTAACCCCGAATCTCGAGGGGATTACGAACAAACGAATACTAAAAGGCATCATTATCATCATCATCGCCGTCATGAGATAAACAGTGTCGACATGCTTGGGGAGGGGGGGGTGGGAGGGGGGGGTTAGAAAAAAGTGAATACGTGCCTCTAAAGTCTAAACGAGATGAAGTCAAAGGAGATGCATGGGGAAATGAATGAGTCTGAGGGTAAAGGGTAAATTAATAATTACTTTAAAAATCGAGGAATTCATGAATATAAATAGGATAATTACATACATATGTGTGTATATATGTATGTATATGTATATATGATATTTATTATTTCTGTAAATACACTGACACATGTTTTCATCTATCCACAACTACCAATTAGGAAAGTGAAACAATAGGCGTAAATCCTGATGGACTCTGTCTTAATATCTGTATATATATATATATATATATTATATATATATATATATATATATATATATATATATATAAAAAGTCATATCACATTTCCGTGATTCTATACATATATCGAGCTACAATGTCCTTTAATATCTAATTCGCTCTACCTCGGAATTAATATATTTTCCAATATATGCTTAACCGAAGGGGTGAATTTTTTTCTCGATAATAGATTTGCCTGGACCAGGGCCGCGAACCTTCGGTTAAGCATATATGAAAAATATATTAATTCCGAGGTAGAGCGAATTAGATATTAAAGGCACATTGTAGCTCGATAGTATGTATGTTAATCACGGAAATGTGATATGACTTATAGATTGGCTACGTGCTGTCAAAAGCACTACAAACACTACCGGAGTCGAGGTGGGTTGATGTTGTCTCCAAACCGCTAATTACCTGCGCGCGAAAAAGGTATATGAGGGTGAGAGGCGACATGAACTTTTAGCCTCTCGCGGTGGTGTAGTAGGTAAAGCTTCACTGACGTTCCTGGGTTTGAAAGGATCCATAGGTTCGCTCCCTGGTCCAGGCAAATCTATTATCGAGAAAAAATTCCCCTTCGGTTAAGCATATATGAAAAATATATTAATTCCGAGGTAGAGCGAATTAGATATTAAAGGACATTGTAGCTCGATATATGTATATGAATCACGGAAATGTGATATGACTTATGATTGGCTACATGCTGTCAAAAGCACTACAAACACTACCGGAGTCGAGGTGGGTTGATGTTGTCTCCAAACCACTAATTACCTGCGCGCGAAAGGTATATGAGGGTGAGAGGCGACATGAACTTTTAGCCTCTCGCGGTGGTGTAGTAGGTAAAGCTTTACTGACGTTCCTGGGTTTGAAAGGATCCATAGGTTCGCGCCCTGGTCCAGGCAAATCTATTATCGAGAAAAAATTCCCCTTCGGTTAAGCATATATGAAAATATATTAATTCCGAGGTAGAGCGAATTAGATATTAAAGGACATTGTAGCTCGATATATGTATATGAATCACGGAAATGTGATATGACTTATAGATTGGCTACGTGCTGTCAAAAGCACTACAACACTACCGGAGTCGAGGTGGGTTGATGTTGTCTCCAAACCGCTAATTACCTGCGCGCGAAAGGTATATGAGGGTGAGAGGCGACATGAACTTTTAGCCTCTCGCGGTGGTGTAGTAGGTAAAGCTTCACTGACGTTCCTGGGTTTGAAAGGATCCATAGGTTCGCGCCCTGGTCCAGGCAAATCTTATTCGAGAAAAATTCCCCTTCGGTTAAGCATATATGAAAATATATTAATTCCGAGGTAGAGCGAATTAGATATTAAAGGACATTGTAGCTCGATATATGTATATGAATCACGGAAATGTGATATGACTTATAGATTGGCTACATGCTGTCAAAAGCACTACAAACACTACCGGAGTCGAGGTGGGTTGATGTTGTCTCCAAACCACTAATTACCTGCGCGCGAAAGGTATATGAGGGTGAGAGGCGACATGAACTTTTAGCCTCTCGCGGTGGTGTAGTAGTAAAGCTTCACTGACGTTCCTGGGTTTGAAAGGATCCATAGGTTTCGCGCCCTGGTCCAGGCAAATCTATTATCGTAGAAAAAATTCCCCTTCGGTTAAGCATATATGAAAATATATTAATTCCGAGTAGAGCGAATTAGATATTAAATGGACATTGTAGCTCGATATATGTATATGAATCACGGAAATGTGATATGACTTATAGATTGGCTACGTGCTGTCAAAAGCACTACAAACACTACCGGAGTCGAGGTGGGTTGATGTTGTCTCCAAACCGCTAATTACCTGCGCGCGAAAGGTATATGAGGGTGAGAGGCGACATGAACTTTTAGCCTCTCGCGGTGGTGTAGTAGGTAAAGCTTCACTGACGTTCCTGGGTTTGAAAGGATCCATAGGTTCGCGCCCTGGTCCAGGCAAATCTATTATCGAGAAAAATTCCCCTTCGGTTAAGCATATATGAAAATATATTAATTCCGAGGTAGAGCGAATTAGATATTAAAGGACATTGTAGCTCGATATATATATATATATATATATATATATATATTATATATATATATATATATACTATATATATACGCACCAGGGCAGGGCTGGCACCAAAAACGGTACAGTAAGTTTCTAGGGTACCAACATAAGGCTGTGTGGCCTGATAGGCCGAAGTCTGGGAACAACCCACGGACCTAGCAACTCACGTATTTGAACGCTGCACCACACATCACGTAGCTCATTTCGAGTGATTGCACTTTATTTAAAAGTGTCTGATGGGTTTGCCACGCCCCTAGGGCTATACAAGTTGGTTGCACTTACACGAGGTGAGCGTTGTGGTTATTAGATATATTACGCACGCATTTAATTATTCAATTACATGTTTGCTTATGTGCGTAAATTAATCTTTTGGGTATCAACTTGGGAGAACAACTTTCCATCCAAAATTCGCGAGAAATTTCATACTTCTTTCATTTTGTTGACAAACTCGGGTAAATGAAGTTGAAGCTTGACCCAGTCCATGGGAAACTTCCGTCAAACTTCCCCAGTGGCTGTGAAGGGGCATTAACTTCTCTCTCTCTCTCTCTCTCTCTCTCTCTCTCTCTCTCTCTTTCCGACATTTATAAATATATACCTTTATTAAAATTTTTATGGCAAGTTTAGGACTTTATAATCAAAATTTATTTTCTCTATAACTTTTTTTAGGGGGGGGGTCCCAGGGGTGATTTGGCGGGGAGGGACCTGGCGGCTGGGTACGAAGTATGCCCATTTGAATGAAATGTTCCTCAGCAGGACAGATATATTTACCCATGAGCTATGCAAGGCCTATTTAACCGCCTTTCTAGCATGGAGTAGTAATACTAAGGGTTTCGAATCCTGCCACGAAAGGCAAAAAAAAAAAAAAAATAAATAAATAAATAAATAAAAATCTGCGTTTATTTTTCGCTCAGGTAGAAGTAGGCTTGTAGTGACAAATTTACCCAAAACTATATTTGAGAAAGTAGAAGAAGTTATGATGTTATTATTATTGTGGCTATCGAAAATAAACGCATACACAAACAAGTACAGTACACAAACACATATGTACATACATGTATGCTTGTATCTATACACACACAAATATATGTTTATATTTATTTTTTATTTATATACATAACGCACACACTAGCACTGACATGTATGTTCATTATATGTTTATAGATATACATGTGTATATATATTATATATGTGTATGCATACGCCCGCGCGCGTACACACACACACACACACACACACACACACACACACACACACACACACACACATATATATATACTATATATATATATATAGTATATATATATAAATATATATATATATATATATATAATATATAAAACGCACACACACACGCATGTATATAACATATGTATTTATATATGCAAACATTTACTTTATATATAATGGGTCCAAACTGTAAACAAAGATAATTAGAAATACTTTTCATTACCATTGCTACGAGTCATACAGAGTTATTAGTTATAAATACTACGTGCAAAATTATTCACCCCCCATTGTCAACACGACAAAATGAGAAACAGGTGGATACATAGCTCCTGTCCGCTTTCATTAGTGTTAACGAGAAGTTTTGCATAATACATGAGATGAACTTTATTCTACAGATGAGATCATTTTTGGTGCCGTTAGCGGGGAGGGCTATTGATCAACTGGAGTTGACACCCTGTTTATCTGTGGTTTTGCTTTACTTCTGTTTTTTTTTCTCGTCCGTAAAAATATCAGTTTAACCTGACCAGGGTAGAATTCAGAGCGTTACGTGGATAAAGTCAAAATTAATCTGTTCAACTTTGAGTAGATTTACATACAAGAGACCCTTTCGCTCCTGAGCTCGACCAATAATTTTATACAATTTGAAAAGTTTTAGTTGATTGACATCTTTATTTAACTTATGAAATATTGGTTATCAAACCAAGCCCTGGCGCATTGACAGCCACTACATGGTTGAGACACAGTAAAGAGAGAGAGGGAGAGAGTTGTAGTGGCTGGACAGCAAAATAGCAGAGAAAAAGTGGGAAACGGCGTTAGAGTAAAAAGGCTAGAATGTGGGTGTGGTTAGACCGCCCAACCGTTACTGCACACATTTGTGACGTCATTGGTAGGTGGCCATAAAAGAAAACAAATAATTTAAGGGTCACTATGGGAATTGTTTGCCCGCATACCCATTCTCTATCTCTTTCACGACCTTGTGTGAGAGAGGTCCCCGTTCATCGCCAGGTACTGGAGGATAGTTTCCTTGTTCTTCACTCAGGTGGGGTCAAGTACTGACTGATGACTTTTTTTTACCTGAACCTCAGTCAGATCAGCCACGTGACGTCACGCGTGAGATTGTCCTATTTTGGTTAGAAGCGGTCTAACCCTGTACTCTACTGATCCTGGTAAATCCTACGGTGCTCCGCGTGAGGTGC
The DNA here is from genome assembly GCF_015104395.2 of Macrobrachium nipponense. Lineage (NCBI taxonomy): Eukaryota > Metazoa > Arthropoda > Malacostraca > Decapoda > Palaemonidae > Macrobrachium > Macrobrachium nipponense. The sequence continues at coordinate 199,431,792 of NC_087200.1, read as the reverse complement.
ACTGAAGGCACTACCTCCTACGGGAATTAAGAGTTGATTTTATCAATTATCAATTTAATTAATACATTCCCTCCCATTGACTTAATACCAATAATGGAATGGAATGTACTATAAGTCTTCATCTCAAGATTCAAATTTCCGGTCGCGTCCGTAGAATAAGATCTTCTACTACTTTTTATTCCTTTTTAGAAACCCGACCTGAAACGAGGTTCGAAAATTATCTGATTTATTAATCCTGGGCTTCTTATAACCAATAGACTGTCTTTCATTGTCAGAGATATATCGCACATTTACTAAAATTAAAAACTATTCCTTAAAGTGTCAGCTCACGTTTTTCGCTCTTGCTTACTGAAAGACCTTATAGCAATTTCTCTCTCTCTCTCTCTCTCTCTCTCTCTCTCTCTCTCTCATTCACACACACACACACACACCCAACAGATAAACAAGCACAAGCTGATATTTTAATCCACTTGCACGCTCAAACTCTCAAAAATAAACTTCTACCGATACATTTAAACACACATGTATGCACGCAAACACTTACTCTCACATACACACACAAACATAAGTACATGACAAACATATTCAAGTGGACATGCTCACAAAACCACTTATTCTCACATAAACACGCGCAACACATTCAAGAGGATATGTACACTTAAACACTCACTCCTAAATACACACGTACACGCACACACTAAGTTACACACGTTTACAAACACACACACACACAAAAGGGACATCAATCATTCCCAAATGCAAAAGCCGTTCGGCGCGGTTATCGAGATATAAATACGGCTAATCACCCATTTAGGGTTAATCATTAACCCTAAATGGACGAATAGTAATTATTTCCCATCAATAGGCCATAACGGAACTTTTATGGCTGTCATTAGCCGCCGATTTTGTTTGGATCTTCTGAAGCTTTGGTTTTTTTTTTTCCGTAATTCATGTCAGCGTTTTATCTGTTTCCTGTTGCAAGCAGTTTCCTTTAGCATGATAAATTCATGTCAGATTGACATACTGAGCTATAAGGCCTTCTTTTTTTTATCATTACCTACGGTAACCCATACCTCTGGTGACCCACTAAATCATTAATTTTGTAGTCCATATATCCCTGAAGAAACGAGTGACTCCTTCGCTGTTTCTCTTTAGCAAGCGCTGGCTTACCAGTCCCATTTGCTTGTAACGATCTTGCAATGGCCAGCTAATCTAGTTCGACTTTTTCCTGTTTGCTTACCTCTCTAGCTTACTATATCAACCAACTGAAACTTCAGCCGCTCCGTTCTTACAACTAAGATCTGGAACGGGTATCTAATCTAGCTGGATTTTTTCAGTTTGATTAACACTTTTTGGCATTTTTCCTCTCAACCAATTGACTACATCGACCAACTTGAATTTCATTCGTTCCACCTAACCATTCTTACAGCAGAATCTTTCATTCTTCCAACCTGTTGTAACTTGGTCTCATTCTACAAGCCTCGATGACTCCTACTTCTCCATTGGCCTGCTATTTCAGAGTACGTTCTACGGGTCCTTCAGCTAGGACCTTGATCAAAACTAGGGTAGCAACCGTAGACGTCTCCCTCTATTAGGCTTCTCAGATTGAATATCTTTAGTCCCAACCAGGTTTCCTTTATCCAGCGTCATTTCATATCTTCTTCAGGGGAGACTAAAGCCGCAAGTTGTTCCCGTCGCCTACTGCCTCTTATTTCTATTTTCTGAAGGCCTGCAAGATGCCAAACAGGAGTATCTTGTATTCCTTGTGACCTGCAAATCCAAGGTAAGACCATCCTAGATGTTCTGTTCCTAATTTAGAAAATAGTTTAATGTCCCAAGTAACTGATCAATGGAATTGTCTGTAACACATACTCTGAAAAACTTGATATTCAATTTACTCTTTGAACGTCGCTGCAACCGAAACATTTTGAGAAAAAAAAGATGAGAGAGAACTGAATCATAAATGAAACTACTTGCGGGCGTAACATGCTGGACTCTCGTTTCAATACTAAAAATAGACGTAAAAAATGAAAACGGATTTTTTTTTTTTTTTTTTTTTTTTTTTTTTTTTACACGCACCCGTAAAGGAAAGTTAATATTTTTCTCGTTTAACGAGGTCGGTTAAACTGTTACATAAACTTCATCGTAAAATATGCTCGTATGAGGCCAGAGATTATTTTTTCGCGAGAGAGAGAGAGAGAGAGAGAGAGAGAGAGAGAGAGAGAGAGAGAGAGAGAGAGAGAGAGAACTTAGTTTCTCGCAAAACTGTTACGTAATCACCATTTGTGTCACGGGAGGTCGTTCATAGAGAACTGAGATGGATGATACTGCAAAATGAATAGAGATTACGACTTGTCCTTCGTTACGACTGGTGCTTGTAACAAACAAGCAAACAGACAAACCATCTAAGTAACAAACTAACGCCATGACATGAAGAGACGACGAATACAAAATCCAGATGAAGCATTACCAGAGGATACACTTGTATCAGAATACAAAATTGCACGTCAAAAGACATAATTGCCTTGCTGCACTGAAAAATAGCAGGTCTACAAACCGAAGACATATTAGGTACGAGGAATAGATAATAGACAATAAAATAAATTTAAAAAATACATAATAAATTATATAAGACAGCAAACCGAAGGGCTTCCTGCTAACACAATTTTATTTGAAGAGTAGACGCGAGTATTAGTGTTAAATTAAATATAATGTTGATACCACAACAGAGAATATTTTTATTTCGAGTAAAGAGGCTTCATAAATTTTATGTAAATTTTATGGATATATAAATGGATTAACTTACCGGAACAGGCTGGGGATGTTAGTATGGTCCAAGTCAATTGTATATATTGTTAGTAGGGAAAGAAATCGCTTCTGGCAAAAACAAAATAAGATAATACTAATAAATCAAACAATTTTCCTTTAAAAGACTATATTAATTTTCCTTTAAAAGACTATATTTGCTATTCTGAATCTCGAAATAACATTTGTAAAACAGGATTAGTTATCTAAAGCGCTATGGAAGCTAGTTACCATTTGTTTTTTCAAAACTGAAAAAAAATGCACTTTCAAGAATAATTAAGTCAGTTAAATATTAAATTATTAATTTAAAACAAATACTCGTAATTTAATACTATCGTACACTTGTGGGGGGGTGGGGGGGGGGGAACGCAATTCACAAAGAACCTATCTCTCCACCACAGGAGTTTGAAGCAACGCGTCGAGGCGACGAAAATGTAAACAAACCGCCTCAGCGGGAACCTCTCGGGCGAGGTCACACACTCTACCGCGGGCGGGAGGAGTTCTCGGGCAACAGGCAACAGGCTTCTGCGGCTGCTGTTTGACCCCCCGGCCTTGGCCGGATCTCGACAGCCAGGTGAGTGAGCGAGCGAGCGAGCGAGCGAACGAGAGCGACTGCGTATGCATGCGTATGCGAGAGAGAAGAAGACAACGAGGGAGAGAGCGTTCGAGTCTCTCCTCTCTCTCTCTTTCTCTTTCTCTTTCCTCCGTCGTCGGCACCTCAGTCCTTTCGCTGTCCAACTGCCGCCAGAACTCTGAGTCCCTGCAGCCGGGGGCTCTCTCTCACACACACACACACACAAACGCATACACATACACACGGTCCCGCGTCGCTAGCCCACCGGGGTGGCCCTTGCCCCAGGTCTCTACCTGGTCTGTGTGCTTGCGCGCCTGTATGTAAGTGCCCTTTTGCATGGGAGGACAGTATGCGCTGGATTACCAGCCCTTTTTGTCCAACCACCGGACGGGAAAAGGTGGGTATTCCTCGTGATAAATGGGATATTCCTGAGAGCGATCCACCTAAAAAATAAATAAATAAATAAAATAAATAAATAAAAACATAAAAATTCGCCACAGAAGAGTTTCAGGATACAATAACTATTTTGTCCTGCCAGGGGAAGTATGATGCGGGATCCATTGTATACTTTTAGAGATTTTTGCATCGCGTGCATCTATTCACTTGCTTTTCGTACGCTTTTAATATTTTCCACTCAAGTGTTCGTTATTGTTATGGCTCGGCCGTGTTGCCTATACAACTCCGCAAAATATTATACACACACACACACACACACACACACACACATATATATATATATATATTATATATATATATATTATATATATATATATATTATATATATACATCAATCTACAAATGTCCTTCAATATTCAATTCGCTCTATCTCGGAATTAATATATTTTCATGTACTATGTTAACCGAAGGGGAATTTTTTAGTTGATAATAAGTGCGCCCTCTCATGGATTCGAACCAGCGCACAGAGGAGAAATCAGGATTTCAGTGAGGTCTTTACCGACTCTGTCAATACGATTCCGACCCTACAAATCACTGTCGAACTCTGTTACCATTTGAATTTTTTACGGATAAAATCACCTGAGAAACTTGCTTTAAAACTTAAGCTAAGGAATTCTAGGATAATCAATTTAAGTGGGCTAATTTACAAATTTCTCTGAACATTTGCTTAACAGATGGTTACCGTAAAAGCCCCTCGGTTCATCTCGAGTTAATTTGAGCGTAAATAATTGTTTATCTGGTCCCGGGATGGCAAGTTAAAATCGCTCTGGTGAGAGCAGCCTCTGCACTTGACACTTCCTTAATTAAGACTGAGAAAGATGAAATCAGCATTGCAGACCAGGCCATCACAGACATCTTTTACTCTTGAAAAAAATATATAAAAACTGGAATTATCTGATATCAGATGCCTAATTTATTCTATAGAGGAAATCTTTGGCATTAACACCTTGCTCTCGTTTCCCCGAGTTACTAAAGAATTCCTTCTTTCAATTCCTTAGCAGTTTGTTTTGGTTCCCCCTTTCCTTATTCTTCCCTTCGTCATTTTCTATCCTTTAGAACTTGGAACTGAATCTCCATGAGATTCCCATCTTCCTGGATCTACTCATTTTCCTTATTCGCTTCATGGTTTGCTGTCCACCCTCTGTAACTTTCACCAAGTTCCACCTTTTAGATCATTGTTCTTCATTTCCTTTATCTGGGTCTCTTTTATCCTCTTGTCCAACCACTCTAATCCTCGTCACTTAACGATGAATAGCCGAATGTGTCCCCAGTGCTTGTTAGCATGACAGCATAAACTGAATGATTTATCATCACTGAATCATCACTTACTTATCTCGTCATACTTCACATACCATTTATTACGCGCATCATTCAATTTCCTTTTAATCTAATTTCCCATATCTTTCTCTTCTATCATTTTATTTGGTAGTTTTATATCACAAATTATTGAATGCTTCATGCACCAACAGCTGTTCTCTCTCTCTCTCTCTCTCTCTCTCTCTCTTCTCTCTCTCTCTCTCGTTTCATATTTATATAAATTTTCCCATTCTCACATCTTTATATGATTATAGCTTGTTCTCTCTCCGTCTCTATATTTGTATAAACGTACTCTCTCTCTCTCTCTCTCTCTCTCTCTCTCTCTCTCTCTCTCTCTCTCTCTCTCGTTTATCTATATATAAATCTAGCCATTCCCCCCATCTATCTATCTTTATATCGTTGATTTCATTCAACTGTGTCATAAAAAGACACCACTGTCGTTAAACTTTTGTCCACCAACCATTTTTTCCGCAGAGTGGATTTTTTTGCGAGCGATATGCATCTCGCCATTCACACAAAAAAAAACCTATCTTGCCTCCAACTAGAACCGCCAAGCTTTAATGGTCGTTCAAAAATGAAAAATGAAAAAACAAGAATGGTACAGAGAATACTTTATTTTAAGCACCACGTTATTGCGCACGTAAGCTTATGAATACTACTGATTTATGTAACATATATGATATGTACTTGGAAGAGGTGGCACCTTCACTATAAATAAGAAAAATGTAGAAAAATCAGTTACCTTCACAAGCTCATATGCCTCTTCCTGTACTGCTAACCTAGATCGTTCAGTTATTAAAATACCAAGCATTAAGATTGCCCACAAAAAACTATACTACCGGGCGCTACATCTCGTCGAGCATTGTCAATCACAAGCAAGATAGCGCGCGCTACGCTGCACGGGGCAGGAGGGTGGATGGATGTGTCATGTCTCCCCTACGCTCCCCCGATTCACTACCAATCCCGCCCTTACCCGGGCGGACAAACTGGTTTGCAGGTCGAAAGCTCCTTTTTTTTTTTTTTTTTTTTTTTTTTTTTTTTTTTTTTTTTTTTTTTACCCTTTTTTTTTGTTTTTTTTTTTTTTTTTTTTTTTTTTTTTTTTTTTTTTTTTTGGAGAAATACAGTCTCAAATACATTATTGTGGCTTTTAACTCATTGTTTCTGGTCACTGTTATAGTGATGCACCATATATATATGTGTGTGTATAAAGTATGCATCTATATATATCTATATATATATTATATATATATAATATATATTATATATATATATATATAGCATTACACTTGGTGGTGGTATGTGTGTGCAATATAAAACACGTTTTCCTCCGTGCCCCAGTTAACCCTGTCATCTTCCCTGATAAAAAAAAAAATAAAAATAAAGATAAAAAAGTTCAATAGTTCCTGGTACACCTGGACCGTCATTACTCCAGCACTCTCTAATGGCTTCTTCCATTTATGTTATTAGAAAGAAGCTCCATTTCATAAAGCCGCACTTTTACTTCAATCTCTTCTTTGCCTTCTCTCTTTCGTTTTACGGTCCCAGATTTTTTTTTTTATCGATAAAAAGTTTCCTTTCTGTTTCGTATTATACTTACCCAGAATTAAAGAAGTTCTTTTAAGGTGGCTATGTACTTATTGCGTTGTGAATTTGTAATAGCCACAGGAAAAATTAAATCACCACGCATTCACTATCCTAGCTTCATTTGCAAAGTGCTAATTTTGGGGAGAACTATCAGTACTACATGACATTAGTTCGCAAAAAGGTAACGCAATGCAAGAAGTGATTGTTTATCTATTGGACCGTTCTATATTATGATTCATGTTTCTTAATGCAATTCAGTATTAACAGTTAAATATTTCAGAGAAAAAAATTTTACGATTTATATTACTTAAACCAGTTTGATATTATTTGATATTAAAAGTTAAGAATTTCCGAAGAAAATAAAGAATATTATGACTCGTGTTACTCTTATCAAATCCGAGCAGATTAACGCGATATTCTCCACGACACACCACACACCAAAAATCGTCCAACCACCGATCTGGTGATGACGTCACCGACTGTCACTTCGATGTAAAAGCTTCAATCAATTTTTTTTTTTTTTTTCTTTCCGGAGAGAGAACCCAACTTTTTCACCAACCCTTTTTCCATCGACTCTGACAATCCGGCGGCTTAAAATGAAACGCTTGGTATCAACTGGAATCAATTTTTGTGTGTTGGTGGGGGGGGGGGGGGGGGGGGGGGGGGGGGGGGGGGGGGGGGGGGGGGGGGGGGGGCGTGTGGTCCCTGCTCACGGTCCTTCGTTCCTGACGGGGACAGACTAGCCGAGTGTTTGCCTTCGGCAGCGGGAGTTGGCGGCTATAAGTAGTCATGGCTGGCTGCCTGCAGGAATTCACGTCGGGTTTGTGTTGTTTTCACTTCATTTATTTTCATTTATTCATTCTCTTATCTATTTTACGGACTAAACTCTATTTTACAAACAGACATACAGTTTGGAGTCTCTTGTCATGTCTTCTCAGGCTCAGCGATGTTTCTGAGTAACTGGCCAATATTCATATTGGGAATTTTCAAGAATTGTAAATGCTGAAGGAATCTTTTATTAGAACAGGATACTAAGCCATAATTGACTCGTACAACTTGGAGACACCACGTATTCTACATACACACGCACGCACAACACAACACACACAATTTGGGGGAATCTAGTTTATGAGTTAAACCGTATTTTATGAACATACATTCACGCACAATGTTTGGAGATTCCAGTCTATTTACTAAACCAAATCTTACAAAAACACACACACACAGTTTTGAGACTCCATTTCATGTACTAAACCGTATTTTACACACACACACACCCACACACACACACAAACAATTTGGAGGCTTCAGTCCATTTACTAAACCGTATTTTACACACACACACACACACAATTTGGAGACTTCAGTCCATTTACTAAACCGTATTTTACACACACACACACAATTTGGAGGCTTCAGTCCATTTACTAAACCGTATTTTACACACACACACACAATTTGGAGGCTCCGGTTCTTGTACTATAGACTGCATTGTATAAATACCCATATTATTCTTCTCATTTTCAACAGAGAGAGAAAGAGAGAGAGAGAGACACTTATACCTATTCCAAAAGACGTCCCAATCT
>NC_087200.1:199410970-199418470 GCF_015104395.2 Macrobrachium nipponense | reverse complement strand
GAAAAGAGTAGCGCAAGTTGTACATAGTACAGGTGATGGTAATATTATAATATATCTTTTAGGACAGATTAATTGAAGGGTCCTAACATAAACTAAATTGCTTTTGAAAGTCTTAGAGAGAGAGAGAGAGAGAGAGAGAGAGAGAGAGAGAGAGAGAGAGAGAGAGAGAGAGAGAGAATATAATGATGCCACCGGATGATAAATAAAGGAAAAAGTAAACGATTCTCTGAATATAATATAATTGATCAAGAAGTGTCCACTTCTCGTTATATTATTATTAAAGCATGTACACATGCATATTTGTTTACATAAGTGAACATGTACACATGCATATTTGTTCACATAAGTGAACATGTACACATGCATAGTTGTTCACATAAGTGAACATGTACACATGCATATCTGTTCACGTATGGCATTTATGTGTACACACACGAAGTTGCATTCACGTAAATTAACGTTCTATATTTCTATTTTTTTATCTTTCGTTCATTTCGTAATTACAAAGTCATAAGCGTTGAGATTTATACATTGAACTTGGTTTACTAGCCCAGTTATAAATTGATTAAAAGGAAATGGGAATATTCCTTTCTTTTTTTTAATGTCAGCCGTTCAGTAAAAATAAATTTGGAATGTATTAAATTGAATCTGCGGTATCTAAAGTTTTAGACATCGCTATGCAAAGATCATTTTAATTCATTGTAATGTACCTGCTGAATTCTCTCTCCACTTCTGCTTTCCCCCTTCCATAAGGGTTATGCAATATCTTTTCCCCCCTCACCCGTTGCCTCTTTATACTCCCCTAGGCTTGATAGGGGTGTATAATTAACCCTTCCACTGGTCTTCACTTTATATTTTAATTATTCATTTACATCTCTATCTATCTATTAATTAATCTGTTAGCTTATTTTTTCTCTCTATGTATTTATTTATTAATCTGTTAGCTTATTTTCTCTTTTTTATACTAACAAATTTCTTCTTTCTGTATTTCCTAATATCTTCTGTTGCTTCTTTCATATGGACACCATATCATTTGGAAGCTTGAATTTCGAGTCAATGCCCAAGATAATAATAATAATAATAATAATAATAATAATAATAATAATCTGCAGAATCTCATAACAGCATGAGTCACTGAAATTTTGAACAAATCCACGTTGGTGTATATGTAAATATACTATACATTTCTGAAATATATATTTACATCTACATCATTGTAAATTTCTTCACCAACAACAACAACAACAATAATAATAATAATAATAATAATAATGAATAATAATAATAATAATAATAATAATAATAATAATAATAATAATAATTAATAATAATAATAATAATAATAGAGTAAAGATTAAGCAACTAAATGTTAAATGACGAAGCCAGAAATTATAAATACACATACGTATATTTTGCCAATTCGCTTTGATGGGTGTTCGGTGTTAAATCGCGGGTAATGAATGGAACAGCCTGTCAGTCAAATACGTTTTACGACAATCAAACTCGTCTGGCTATTTTTATGCGGTTAATTCCGAAATATCCCGAAAGTTGTGATGTTGCCGTCAGCGTCACGCGCGAAATTATTGCTGCACGCATTTCGAATGTAGTAATAATTAATGTTTGCCAGTGTCTCTTTGTTAGTAAAAATAAAGCCATTTTCGTATTGTTTGTTTACCAAAGGACGGTAGAGCTGAAATAGCCCCCGCTTAATTATTATTATTATAGATATATTTTTTTTCAATCACAGTCCTCCAATTCGACTGGGTGGTATTTATAGTGCGGGGTTCCGGGTTGCATCCTGCCTCCTTAGGAGTCCATCACTTTCCTCACTATGTGCGCTGTTTCTAGGATCACACTCTTCTTGATGAGTCCTGGAGCTACTTCAGACTTTAGTTTTTCTAGATTCCTTTTCAGGGATCTTGGGATCGGGTGTCTTAGTTGGTTCCTATGATTATGGGTCCCATTTCCAGTGGCATATCCCATATCCTTCTTATTTCTATTTTCAGGTCTTGATACTTATCCATTTTTTCCCTTTCTTTCTCTTCAACTCTGGTGTCCCATGGTATTGCGACATCAATAAGTGATACTTTCTTCTTGACTTTGTCGATCAACGTCATGTCTGGTCTATTTGCACGTATCACTCTATCTGTTCTGATACCATAGTCCCAGAGGATCTCTGCCTGATAGTTTTCTACCAATCCTTCAGGTTGGCACTCGTGCCACTTATTACTGCATGGTAGCTGGTGTTATTATTATTATTATATATTTAGAAATATTTTTTTTTTTTTTTTTTTTTTTTTTTTTTTTTTTTTTTTTTTTTTGACTGCAACTCATATGGAACAACCCTCCAGGGGTCTCTGACTTGGAAACTCAAGTTTCCAAAGAATATGATCTTCATTTGAAAGAACAGAATGTAACAGGAAAAACAGAGAAGAAACCAGTTGTTAAACACAAAAAAATAAAAAAACAAATTAATAATAAATAGGTAAAAATGTAAGTAAATTATTAGAATGCAAGACTTGCTTTAGTGTAGTTACGCGTTGCCAAAGCGAGATTCATCCATTTTAACTATGGCTATGTATACTTAAGTTTTTACAACAACAAAAAATCTTAACACAACAATACTTCTAAGTTATAATATTCGATATAATGACAATTGGTGTCCTTAATAATACGATCATATATATACAATATTCATTTTAGTAATAATTGTCAATATAAACATGATAATCATTTTCTTGGTCGTGATAAAAGCATTGGAAGAAAAATGGTTCATCTTCAGATTAATAATAATAATAATAATAATAATAATGATAATAATAATAATAATAATAATACGAAAGATCAGATCCTTCAGTGAAACACACATTGGAATATGGGTAGTAGTGGCCGTGTGTGACTATTGCACGATAATATTTTAGCAATAATCGACAGTAGATAAAACCAAAATCTTCCCTCGTCATTTATAGCCCATAATAATATCTACATTACATGGACTTACTGCAAAGTATATCAGGTACGAAAACTAAGTTTCAGAAGATACTAGTACATCCAAGTTTGAGAATTTTGACTTCAATAATTTTTCAGGGTAGTATCAGTGCTACCTGATATAATGAAGACTGTTCCTACATAGTGTTGCATACAACTCTGGACACCTATTACTTATACTATGGCCCCATTCTGGTCCATGGGCCGTGGTTTGAGCAAACTCGAATCTACACTACACGCGGAAGCTTCCTTATGTTTTGCAATTTCCAGACTAAGAGTTTTTTGGGAGAAAAAAAAGTCTTTTGAAAAAATCTCGCCAACGGGACGTAGCACCTAATTTAAACGAACTACGAATCCCTTTGACCCAAATATGTTTTGAGCCAAATTTGTTTGAAACGGATCCAATGGTTTCGGAAATATCGAAAATTGATAAGATCTTACGCCACACATAGTTACATCTATCGGACAAAAAATGATCAGAAATGCTAATTTCTTTCATCAAGCTCAGGCAAGATTACGAACAGAAAAAAGAAACATTGTTTTACCTAGAGTTTTCAGCTTCCCTCCAGCAATAAAACCCAAAACGGATATTTCCACAACCACGTTCCACAAACCTACTAATTCTGTATTCCCGTTTCTTTCCGAATAACTTAAAAGTCTGAATCTCCTAGGAATTTCAGAGTTTGGGTGAGATTTCCTTTTATATTTGTGTTCAGGTCAACACTGTTATTGCATCGGGACTATAGACCGTTGTTGCTTAAGCATGATAATTTGACAGAACGAATTTGAACACGACAGTTCGTGAAAGTGAAGACCATATCACATTTATGCTACGTCTGAGTTGATATCCAGACCCAGACAGAATTTGCATGACCTATCTTTTCAAGACAAGTTCAGAAAACTTACAAACGGCAATATTTGAATGACAACGTTTCCATAATCAACGGAGTTAAAACATGATTTTTTTTCCCAAACTCACCAGCCGAAACGTGTTTAGTTTGAACAGAAAATTCCATTGACAATCATGGCCGCTGGTTCAACAGGCATCATCAAAGCGAACCGTTGAACCGATCATTTCTCCCTGTTCACTGTATTTGTTCGTGCAAATAGTAAGGCCCGACTTAACCGTAGCGCAGTTTAACGTATTTCGCTGATAATGAGGACATCGAGTCTAGCTTTCGCGTCTGAACGACATTAACTCGATATTGCAAATCGAAAATTACTCGGTTTTTCTAGTTTTAGAGCGCCGATAATCATGAACTGATATTCCTTTAAGATATTATAATTCCAGCGTTAATAAATGCGCGTATTTATTGAAAGAAGCTCTGTGTATGGTGTGTGCGTCGTGTGTAAACTAAAGAAAGAGGGGTAACCATTTTTGGTTGGAAAGGATTCAGGGATTTTATTGATTTTATTATTATTATTGATTGATTATTATTATTATTATTTATTTTATTTATTCAGAAGATAAACCCTGTTCATATGGTACAAGCACACCACAGGGGCCACTGACTTGAAATTCAAGCTTCCAAAGAATATGGTGTTCATTTGAAAAAAGCTACAGAAAATAATAGGAAATACAGATAGAAGAGATCAGTTATTAGGAAAAAAAGATAAATAAACAAATAGATAACTAAATAAATAAATAAATAAATAAATAAATAAATATATAAATAAATAAAAAGATGAAAATATAGATAAATTTTTAAAATACGAAGGTGAGTTTTTTGTATTTTAATTCAACTTGTAGTTTAATGATTCATTTATATATTTATCTGTTTACCTATTAATCTATATTATTAACATCTTTCTTTCATAGTAAATGACCCCTTCTCTTTCTGTACTTCCTATTATATTCCTTAACTCCTTTCAAATGAACGCCATATTCTTTGGACACTTAATTTCCAGTCAATGTCCCCTGGAAGGTTTGTTCGTCATAAATGGGATTTACCTTCTGAGCAACAATAACAATAAAGATAATACACAGAGCCAGGAGAATGAAAAACAGAACGGAAGAATGGCACAACAAACCAATGCACGGACAGCACATGAGACAGACTAAAGAACTAGCCAGCGATGAAACATGCCAATGGCTACAGAAGGTTAACTCAAGAAGAAAACAGAAGGAATGATAACAGCGGCACAAGATCAGGCCCTAAGAACTAGATATGTCCAAAGAACAATAGTTGGAAATAACATCTCACCCATATGTAGGAAGAGAAATGTAAAAAAACGAGACCATAAACCACACAGCAAGCGAATGTCCGGCGCTGCACAGAACTAGCAAACAAAACAAAGTCCTCCACTGGAGCCTATGCAAGAAACACCAGCTAGCTTGCAGTAATAAGTAGTACGAACACCAACCTGAGGGAGTGATAGAAAATCGATAAGTATCAAGACCTGAAAATAGAAATAAGAAGGATATGGGATATGCCAGTGGAAATTGTACCCATAACCATAGGAACACTAGGCACGATCCCAAGATCCCTGAAAAGGAATCTGGAAAAACTAGAGGATGAAGTAGCTCCAGGAATCATGCAGAAGAGTGTGCTTCTAGAAACAAAGCATATATCGAGAAAAGTGATGGATTCCTAAGGAGGCAGGATGCAAACCAGATCCCCACACCCAGTCGAATAGGATGATTGTGATAGACCAAATAATAATAATAATATTATTATTGTCACATGCAACTCGCTTATCTGATAATTCATTTGTATCTTAATCATTGATTTATGCTGATAAAGAACAATAATGCAAAATATTCCTCTACTTTAAATAAGCTTCCAGCCAGCATCTTGAATCTTGTCTAAATTTAACACCTAGATACTCATATATAGCCATACGGACCCGGCGCTTTATATTGTGAAAATATGGGTATTATATCGAAAGGCACTCTCTAAAGATTCATCTTAATATAGACCCATTTACTCTCAGGTCTGCAACTGAAGGGATGCTTAGGGGGAGGATGGGCATTTTTCACTATTTCGCTATTTCCTTTTTAGGATAGGATTGTCTAGATTTTGGAGTACAACAATATTATATGAAGACCTGAAAATAGATTACGTAACTATCAAAACCTGTGTTCGTTGTCGAGCAAGTGTCAAAATGGGCAAAAACTTTACTACCTGATATATGTTGAATCATTTGTAATAATAATAATAATAATAAGTACTGCAGAAGATGGATGCTGGGTACCAACTCAAGATGAGAGGCAACAGAATTAACCATCTGACGTTCATGGACGACATCAAGCTGTATGGTAAGAGCATCAAGGATATAGATACCCTAATCCAGACTGTAAGGATTGTATCTGGGGACATCGGGATGGAGTGTGGAATGAAAAATGTGCCTTAGTCAACATACAAAAGGGCAAAGTAACAAGGACTGAAGGGATAAAGCTACCAAATGGGAGCAACATTAAACACATAGATGAGACGGAATACAAATACCTGGGAATAATGGAAGGAGAGGATATAAAACACCAAGAGATGAAGGACACGATCAGGAAAGAATATATGCAGAGACTCAAGGCGATACTCAAGTCAAAACTCAACGCCGGAAATATGATCAAAGCCATAAACACATGGGCAGTGCCAGTAATCAGATACAGCACAGGAGTAGTGGAATGGACGAAGGCAGAACTCCGCAGCATAGATCAGAAAACTAGGAAACATAAGACAATACACAAAGCACTACACCCAAGAGCAAATACGGACAGACTATACATAACACGAAAGAAAGGAGGGAGAGGACTAGTAAGTATAGAGGATTGCGTCAACATCGAGAGCAGAGCGCTGGGGCAATATCTGAAAACCAGTGAAGACGAGTGGCTCAAGAGTGCATGGAAAGGACTGATAAAAGTAGACGAAGACCCACAAATATACAGAGACAGGAGAATGACAAATAGAACAGAGGACTGGCACAACAAACCAATGCACGGACAATACATGAGATAGACTAAAGAACTAGCCAGCGATGACACATGGCAATGGCTACTGAGGGGAGAGCTCAAGAAGGAAACTGAAGGAATGATAACAGCGGCACAAGATCAGGCCCTAAGAACCAGATATGTTCAAAGAACGATAGATGGAAATAACATCTCTCCCATATGTAGGAAGTACAATACGAAAAATGAAACCATAAACCACATAGCAAACGAATGTCCCACACTTGCACAGAACCAGTACAAAAAGAGGCATGATTCAGTAGCAAAAGCCCTCCACTGGAGCCTGTGTAAGAAACATCAGCTACCTTGCAGCAATAAGTGGTACGAGCACCAACCTGAGGGAGTGATAGAAAACGATCAGGCAAAGATCCTCTGGGACTATGGTATCAGAACAGATAGTGTGATACGTGCAAATAGACCAGACGTGACGTTGATTGACAAAATCAAGAGGAAAGTATCACTCATTGATGTCCCAATACCATGGGACACCAGAGCTGAAGAGATTGAGAGGGAAAAAATGGATAAGTATCAAGACCTGAAAATAGAAATAAGAAGGATATGGGATA
>NC_087200.1:199243470-199400970 GCF_015104395.2 Macrobrachium nipponense | reverse complement strand
ACGAAGTCGTATGTGCAAAAACAGGGCGAATCTCTCTCCCCCATTCCAAAACCTCATTAATCTCCCATCGCTCATTTTTGGAGAACCACTCGGCCAACGATCTCCAAGACAGGGGAGGAAGAGCAGCAACAGCTGTCAAAAATAAATAAATAAAATAAAAGAAAAAAATGCCATTCATTGTATATGAGAGTTTGCAATACCTTCCCCAATCAATCATCTTGGAATATCGACATATCAAGGCGCTCTCTCTCTCTCTCTCTCTCTCTCTCTCTCTCTGTCTAAATACGTATGGGTAATGGTTATACTACTGACGTGTGTGGTCGTGTAGTCATTATCACCGCCTGTAGTAAATCTTCTAAATTTAAATTTTCTTTAAATGGTCAACGGTTCTCATTTGAATGTTTATCTTCTGTGTTTATATATATATATATATATATATATATATATATATCTATATGATTTTATATATATATATATATAATATCTATATATATAGTATATGATATGCATAACTATATATATTTCGATATATATATATATATATCGATATATATATATATATATATATCTATATACTATCTATATATATATATCTTATATATACACGTATATATATATATATATATATATATATATATCTACTATATATCTTTGCGTATATATATATACATTGCCACAAAGGAAACATGTTTGAGAGCAATTTTTTTTTAAAATAAGGACACGTTGAAACTTATGTTGTTGGGGCATGGCTACCAGTAAGGTAATTTCAGCAATTCATAAAAACAGAAGATAAACATTCAAATGCGAACCGTTGACAATTTAAAGAAAATTTGAACTTAGAAGATTTACTACAGGCGGTGGTAATGACTACACGACCACACACGTCAGTAGTATAACCATTACCCATACGTATTTAGTCTGAGAGAGAGAGAGAGAGAGAGAAAGAGAGAGAGCGCTGATGGAATTACTGGGTCCATCACGAGGAAGTCTTAAGAGAGAGAGAGAGAGAGAGAGGAGATGAGAGAAGAGAGGGAGAACGAGAGAGAGAGAGAAAGCCTTAGAGGAGAGAAGAATGAGAAGCTGATCGATATTCGAAGATGATTGATTGGGGAAGGTATTGCAAACTCTCATATACAATGAATGGCATTTTTTTTCTTTTATTTTATGTATTTATTTATTTATTTTTTGCCAGCTGCTGCTACTGCTCTTCCTCCCCTGTCTCGGAGATCGTTGGCCGAGTGGTTCTCCAAAAATAAGTGATGGGAGGTTAATGAGGTTTTAGAATGGGGGAGAGAGAACCACCCTATTTTTGCACATACGACTTCGTACTAAACAAAAGAAATGCCTTTTAGGACGCTGAAACCAAGAGATGAGAGAGAGAGAGAGAGAGAGAATCCTTATTTAATTGTACATAAAACTTATTGACAGGAACACACTCTTTAGTACCCCATGAAAGAATAATTAATAAACTGCAGATCGTCTGATAATTCTTAAAGAAATTCCTATTCTTTCATCTCCTAAAATTGCGTCCAAACTATAGCATGACATGTCAGAAACACAAGTCTGTAACACATCACGAACAAGTTGAATACAAGTCAAAGACATATTGGTGTCATTATTGTGGACTTAAAAGAAATACACAGTGGTAACAGTCATTACTCTGTATTTAAAAAAAAAAAATACATAGTAGTGACAGCCATTACTGTGCATTAAAAAATACGCAGTAGTAACAGTCATTACTGTGCATTTATAAAAAATACAACCATTACTGAGAATTCTTTTTTTTTTAAACAGTAATGACAACGGGCTGCAATTTAATGAGCAAATTCTTGCTTTCACGGCTCCATGATTCAGGTTCATTTTAACGAATATAATTACGCAAATAAACAAAATTGAAATATTTTTAATTTTACAAAGAAATTTGCACCCATCACAAGCTCCATTTTACAGCTTAGTAGGGTATACTCTTTACAATTTATATTTCATCGTCGGTGAGAAATCTGAGCAGCGAACCAGCTTCGAATACAAGCAGCGACCCCTTCAGGAGGGCTGAGGGGCCCTTGGCTCCCCCCCCCCCCCTCCAGAGAGGATCTTTCGCAAATTCTGATGATTATATTCTATTATTGTCTCATAGCAATCTGGTAAAGTCACCATTGGATTGCAGAAGACAACACACACACACACACATATATATATATATAGTATATATATATATTATATATATATATATATATATATATATTATATATATATATATAATTATAGTATACGTACATATATATACATACACACATGCATATATGTGTGTGTGTGTTGTGTTCTGCAATACAATGGTGACTTTACCAGATTGCTATGAGACAATAATAGAATATAATCATCAAAATATGCGAAAGATCCTCTCTCTCTCTCTCTCTGTCTCCTAACAAAACCACTAAATCGCAGGGTACGCAGCGCCGCTTAATGGAGACAAGGACTTTCGGTATCCTGTGTCCGGGAAACACTTCACTCGAGACAAAGGAGAAATTATAAAGGGCGCTACGGACACCTGGGGCTTCGAAAGCAACAGCCAAACCACTCATTTAACGAAGTAATTATCCAAACACTCTGAACTTTGAAGGAGCGCTTCGTATCGTCCATTAGCGGAGAAGCCATTGCTAATGGACCGAAGCGAGTGTTGTGAGAATCAACACTGGGATTCGGCAGTTCGAGAATCACCTCCACCACCACCACCTCGAGTCGTCTTCATCGACTTCCGGGGGTTTTAGCCGAGCTTGAATGGACGTCCTTCAAGATCGAAAGTGGCGCGCTCGCGCGCTCATTACGTATGCGTTAGGGAGATAAAGATATATTTGGATTTGTTGAAGGCCACCTTGATTCGTTTATGCTCTCGCTTATGTGACGCTTGTTTGTGCTATACGCATATACGTCTGGTTGTTTGGGTATATTTGCATGTCACTGTAGCGTGGTGTTTATTCGTAATTGCTTACGTCAGTACATAAGGCAAGCTACCACTCTGGTTTTCAGCATTTGCAACCCAGCTAACTGACTACTATGTACCCATACTCTGTTTTTTTCCATCTGTCCACCCGCCTGTGGTGTTTGCGTATGGTAACACTGCGTCCAGGGCTTTAGATAGTTATGCTACGTATAAGTTTTAGGTAAATAAAAGGATATCTGGGTGTACATTTGCAACTTTAAAGTGTTTTAATAATTTACAGTATGCGAATTACACCATTAATATTCGAAATTATTGTTGAATGTAAGCTAAATGTAACTATCTACAGCCCGGGATGCAGTGTTACCATGCGAAAACACCACAGGCGGATGGACAGAAAAAAAAAAAAAATAAAAAAAAAAAAAAAAAAAAAAAAAAAAGAGTATAGTGTACTGCTTAGATCACCACTAGACCACACATATACACAATATATATATATATATATATATATATATATATATATATATATATATATATATATATATATATATACTATATGTGTGTGTGTGTGTGTGTGTGTGTGTAGAATCTACTGGTCATTTTTACCAGACATATATGTAAAGATAATAGCCACAACGGCCTCTTAACTTCTCAAATTCTTTGCTCTTTTTTGGATACGCTTGTCACTTCAAAGCCTGGAGATCCAACTTCAAAGAAATATGAAAGAAATCGCGATGTCCGCTACTAAGATCAAGATATCTAATAGCATCTGGAAAAGGAATATATTTTATTAAATAAGAAAATTGTAGATAGATCGGAAGGTAGAGAATTCCATTTATAGAGGTGAAAATCCCTAACATTATTTTGGATTGGTTTCTCCAATCCCATGATTAGTTGATTAGCCTAAGAACGATTCACAGTAACTTTAAAAAGACTATCTGCCTGATTCATAAACCAGAACTCAGGCTAGAGAATAGAATCCCTACTTATTCTTGACATATTTTAATAATTTAAACAGTTGTCACTGAAGTCCCGGACAGCATAATTGATCCAGATTTCCCCTCAGCTCACTAGAAAACAGTGGGTCTCATTCACTATCGTCTGATTTGCTTTAATGTCATAATAGTGTATGGCCATACCTTCATTTTAATTTATTAAAGACAAACTCCCACTTCCCACCCTTTGTAACACTCCATTTATTACAGGTTCCTCGTCTTTTCGCAATTCTATGCTGTTAATTCACGTAAGAGGAGAGATGCCCAACCAGCCTTATTGTTCACCAGCCAAGTCCTCGAGTGAATTTGAATAATCCTCTTAATAGTTCCCCGTTCAGAACTTTATCGAATATTCGGCGCATCTTTCAAAAAATGACGTCAACGCTTTCAGAACTCTTGAGCTATTTCTTTGAAACATTTCTTTGCGCGGCTTTTAAATCATTCGGGAAATAAGCTATGCGATTCAGACAGGAATGACGGGAGACCATCTGCAAGAATTAAAAGCAAATAGCTTTGTAAAGGAATATTTCGATCTTATCGTATAATAATTGATAACGACCCTCACTCAAAATACCTATTGATTATGCTTTATCAGTAGGTCGGTGATTTCCAGCAGTTTTGGACAATGAGAATTCCCATGGGGTGCAAGATATTCCCAAAGTGAAGGGAATTCGATAATAAAATATATTTGTTGCTTCATATCTGTAAAGATGAAAAAGTCAGGCGTATAAAGTAACAAAAGTTCAAGGTTCACGCACAGATGTACAATACACAAATACATATAGATACATTTGTATCTGGTAGTCAGGCGACTATGATAGCCTTCACAGACTGAAAAAGTCGCAGGACCTGCAGCAGCTTCGTCCAAAAACTTTATACTTCTCGTGCCGATTACTTTGGCAATCTCGAACAACAAATATGTCAAATTGCCAAATAAAGTTATGAAGTTTTCCCTTCATGCAAGCAAACTTTTCCAGTTTTGATTTAATTTTGCCCTCATGCTGGAAAACGAAATCAGATAATCCCTCTGCCATTTTTACTGAGCGACGAGTTTCTGCCATTTTTACTCACCAGGTCCAATCTCGAAACTTCCCTCTCGTTTACTCCTTCATCAAGACAGCTCAACAAGGGCGTGGGGGCATCAGGTTGACTTACCGTCAAATCCTGCTGAAAAATTCGTTTTACCAATGCAACATCATATAAACATCCTACACTTCGTGAGCTGGGAACAATAGCTCGCTCTCTGCCTACAATGCCTGTTGGGGCATTGTTCCAGAGGCCTGGTATGGAAATGGATATTCCAGTGACGTCCAGTGATTGGATGCTCCGGTTTCTCTCTCCCCGTAACCGCATTTCGGAAATCCTCTTGGGCGATGCTGCGGCTTCTCTTAACGAATATCACGGTGGGTGGAACCCATTTTTATTAAAATGTGTTATTTAGTCATTCTTATTTATTATTATTGTTTACTTTCGTCTGAACTGCCTCCAAAAAGCCGATGAATATCCGTAGATATATACATCCAGACACAAACACAAACACAAATGTGTAATATATATATATATATATATATATATATATATATATATATATATATATATATATATATATATATACAATATATATACATATATTGTTACGTGCATGACTTCATGACACTTGCATTTTTTGCCAAATTTAATTGTTTATCTGAGAGAAGTCAATTTAAAGTAAAAGAAACGAAATAGTGGCTTGTTTTTCAGTTAGGAAACTCAGGTGATTTGCCCAGGGCCTATTTTACCTTTAGATAGAATCGGCACAGATAGCGTCAGAGAAATTAACTCGATTCATCTCGGTGTCAAATAGATCATAAACACTCCCAGTTACTTGCCTGTTGTGAGATTGACACCTTAATGTCATCATGAATCAGGTTAGCCTCGTCTCGCTTGACATACCGTTCGTACCTTCAAAATTTCCTTTCAAGTCATAGCGAATAAAACAGCGTGTCATCCTGGCTCCTTGAGAACTCCCTTAGAGAGGTCCTTCAGACGATCCCACGATGCTGACCATCCCTTAAGCCTAATGTCAAATTCCATATCTAATTCTGTACAATCACCTTTAACGACCACTAGCTGTCATGAAAGCTTCCCACCAAACAACTAGCAGGCCATCTATATTTAGTCACAGCATCATGGGAAAGGGGATAGATTCAGTTTTCACACCTTTCCTTATCCTATTGTGTAAATACCACTATGGTCACGATACCTTCATTAACATCTCCACTCCAGCGGCCGACCCCACTCGACCCAGTCGAGGGTCATAAAGTTTTGACCTGATGCTTGCCTTTCGTACTTAGTAACTCCGCCTAATCTGAACCTCTCTCTCCTCTCGCGATGCTGCTTCCATTGCTGTAACAAATGAGACACCCTTTCTAACGAAATAGTGTTCTCTTCCAGCACTACCTGGGAACTAAGAAGGTCCTCATTTGAGGAAGAAAAAATAGAAGCTGCCGATCAGAAAACATCGAAGATGGCGGCCGCAGACAGGGATATAAGTGCCCAAGACCAACCACACAAATCAGTTAAGTGGGAACCTACAGTTAAGTAGGAGGATCCAGTCAAGTAGGGACCCACAGTCAAAGTGGGAGGCCCTGTCACAATACTCTACGCCCATATATATCGCAGGACCCAGCTGTCCACATTGAGTTGAGAGAGACTCATCTGGCCCAGTGCCTTGTCTTAAGCTAGAAGCCTATGAGCCCTTCCATATCAGACTCATACTCCAGACGAAGCCCTGACTCACAAACTTAGCCAGCATCATACCACGGCCTTCTACAATCAACAATTCCAGTCCCATCCTACTTGCTCCCTTCATTGGCAGCAAGAAGATATACGTTTTCTGGCTCATTCCACGACGAACGTCAAGTCCACAGACTAAATCAGGTAATGTGACGAGAGAGCTGTATTTTCGACTAGAACCAGTGTCTCTAATTCCAGTTCCCATTCCTAACCATCCTCTCCATTCCCATTCCTAGATCCTCAATGTCCTATTGAATTTATTTCCCGAATTCCCATTCCGGTGAATCGTGACCTACGTATATATTGAGTGACATAGTTATTTTGTGAAGTGTTATAGTCATATTTTTGAATGAATAATTTAGTTGTATTTTGGCGACAAACTTCGTGTAAATATTTTGCTTGAAACATAATACGAAATTGTATCATTTTTGCTTTGCTCTTGCGCCTTAAAGTAAGTTTAAGTCTTTGCAATATTCTTAGCCTCAGTTGCTACAACGCTGACTATCTTGCAGATGTACCGGCAGTGATGTCTATCTGTGTTCAAATTGCACTTTTCCAAGTGACAGCAGACGCTAATTTTGAGCGGTGCATTTTTCCTACTGTTTTGTATCAGACCCATCAAAGGAAATCCTGTTTTTACTTTTACGTGTTAACTTTAGAATTAGTTCTAGTTAATTCTAATTATACATCTACTCGTACCTGGTGTGGCACTAGTTAGTGTTCGTAACTCTGTTTAACGTAGCCTATAGTGCCACAGAGTCCAATAGAAACCCAAGTAATGTCTCTTGCATTGTAGTGAAATTATACTTAATTTGAGTGGACGCATATTGTTTTCCTTTGAACCAATTTTGGTAGCTAGTGTGTGCGTAGATATGTGTAAATACATACATACATACATACAATTACATCCCTACCATACATATATATATATAAATTATAATATATATCAGAGATATATATCTCTTATAGTATATATATATATAATATTATATATATATATATTCTAATATATAGCAATCTTACGTTCCAGCAACTCTCGTTCTCCTCCATTCCACTGCGATAATTGCAACCATCGCAGAGTCCGAACTGTTACTAAATCTACTGACACTTCAGCTTAAATGCGTGTGACTATTTATGACACGAATCCCCCAAAGGAAATGATAATAAGAATAATAAATAATAAAAGAAGTATTTACGACTGCGGATCATTATAAACCGCTAATTACATCGGTGAAGCGTGTTAGCTAGAGTTTCTGGGGTTAAATGTGTATTTAAAGAAAAAAAGAAACACCGCTCACACACATTTAGGGGGATTGATGCGTTTTCGTCAGTGTGAGACATTACTACTATATGCTAGTCTGTGAAACATTCAGTTTGTATGTATATATATATATATATATATATATATATATATATATTATATATATATATATATATATATATATATATAGTGTGTGTGTGTGTGTACATATACATACGTAAGCATATATATACATACATAAATATGTCTATATATGGGCATATTTATATATATACATGTGTGTGTGTGTATGTGTATGTTTGTGTGTGGTAAGCGTTTTCTCGATTGTGAAACTAAGAGGTCCATAAAAAAGCACTTAACATGAAGTGAAAAAAAAAAAGAAGTCTGATTTGACTGATATTGTTCCATACTGAATCACTGACGAATGTTGAAAGAAAGTCAATAGATGGCAAGATCATTTATATGTATCATAATGTAAGTTTCTAAATGACGTACTTTCCTCTTAACATAACCAAATATCATACCCTTGCATCTACAGCTTCCGTTTATAGACTCAATTAATTAAAAGTTGATTCTCCCTGAATTTTATCACTATTGCCTTCCCCAATTGCTTTCCATAATTTATCAAAAATTATCCTCTCTCTCAGAATATCAATACACCATCTGTATATTTTTAGAAAGACCTCTTTTAGAAATCCATACCTGGATGAATTATTGTCTGTGGGAAGATGAATTCTTTCTACCTTTCGAGAGTTTTGTACATTCAAGTTCGATACGGATAATCCCTTGGGACATGGATGGTGGGAGAATGCAATCAATTGCTTTGCATAGACATTTGGGATTAAATAAAATCTTTCGATGGTAGGGTGGGGAAGAGGTGACTCGAAGCAAAGGTAAAGCAACGAATGTAGCAGTGAGTGTTTGTTTAGGAGTGGAGTAAACATCTACAAAATAGGAAGAAACTTATTTTGGCTGTTGGAGCAGTGGTGGGAATGTAAAAACGGATTGTTGAGCCAACTATCCTTTATAGAAGTGAGGCATGGACACTGAGTGTAAATAACGAAAAAGTCAAAGATTTTGAGATTAAATGTTTGCATAGTATATGTAGCACAAGAAGACCAGAAATTTCGAGAAACGTGGAGATGCATAGAAAAGGTAGTGGAAAGTTTACTGTAGGTAAAAAGATGATCAGTGGTTTGAAATATCTTCGTCATGAAGGAAGAATGGAAGAGGACAGAGAGCTTGAAAAGGTGTACGATTTGGATTTATCAAAAAAAGAGGACTCCATAATATGTGCTGGGTAGATGGCAGATCAGATACATCATAATGAAGGGTTTGACACCAAAGATAAATGTGGCTGAGGCTGTGCTTGTGTAGGGGATCCCGTTTGCTGGTGATGAGTTTTTATGTGTAAGTTTAAAGTGGTTAATGTTATATTAGGAAATTCTTCCACGATTTACCAGCTGAAGTTAGAATGAGGCAGTGATGATCGTGTTGCATTTTCTCTAGTCTAGATCGATCTATCATGGGAAACACCTTAATCTTAAGAAATGTATATTTTCCCAGTAAACAGGGACACAGAATACGTGTCAGAAAGATATGGTTGCAATGAGTACATAATATTTTATGGGTCTTTTTATATTCACAAACACACACACACACACACGTGCACACACGCACACACATACACACACACACACACACACACACACACACATATATATATATATATATATATATATATATATATATATATATATATATATTGTTACGTATATAGGGCCTTGAGAGAAGCTAGATACGTAAACGGAAATAATTGAGGGATTTCAAGAGGGGAATTGCTTGAACTTACCGTAAACTGATAGTTATTAATTTCTTTCTTTAGAGGGAAGGTCGCCAGAAAACTCAGCTCGTTACTTTAAAAACTATTTATTTACAAAAAGGCCCGTGCTGGCCTGGAGAAAAGTTAAATGATATTGGCCCCCACGTTGGGGCTTATAGTCTCATTCAATTCAAGCTGATTTCATTCACTTGGGTTAATGCACACTTGCGGCAGAGAGACGGCACGTGACTCATGGAATCTGGAAAAAGAATCCCAGATTAAACGGATAAAGGAAAAATGACTTCTTGCTTTGATTAAGGCTGAACTAATTCTCTAACATTGGGGAAGGTAACTCGAATGGTTCACTGAGGTATGCACGAAACTTGGTCTTTAACAAGTCACAAAGGGGAGCACGTGGCCCGATGAGGACAAAGGGCTTTTGATGTAGAAGGGTAAAAATGAGAATTGAAAATGGATTTAGCAAGAGTCGTATGGTAGTAAAAGGTGCTGGGTTGAAGTTTACACTTTCAGACGTACCTTTATGCAATATTCTGTGTATCCTTGTAGAAGAATGCGGCCTGACCTCTGTTCAGGTCTGGGGTCCGGGTCCACCAGTGCGTCGTGGGTAGGCCTATTTTGGGAGGCTGGCAATTTGACCTCTGTCCGAGATCACGTCTCGCAGCCGACTGAGACAGAATTCAGTTGGGTTGCTTGGGGGTTGGAGGTCAGCTTAACCCCCCACGATCAAAGGCAAATCCTGGAAAACAAGCATACAGCCAGCAGAGGGGTCACAGGAAAGAGAGCTTAAGGTAATTAGGTCTAAGAAGTACCAATCTGCCTACACCCTTCCCTTTTGAGATACGTCCCTACAGCTGATAAAAGACTCTTTTCCCCCAACTGGGGAACTTCCTATCTCTAGCTGGCGGGTTTTGGGTTTCCCGCGGTTACTAAAAATCAGCTGATATTCTAAAGAAATGGCTGCCGTTTTCCAAATCAAATTATTTAGTTAATTGCGGGGTAGACGAACGATCTATAAACGTCACAGCTCCCCCTGTTAAGAAGGCATTCACTCCCTTTCGGGTGTGAAGGTCTTGGCTTAAATAAATTGATCGTCTCGACTCACCCCGTTCTCCTATTCCAATTTGAAAGTTTTGTTTTTTTTTTGAGCAGGGATACAGCTAACTACAGTGGCCTACCTAACTTATAGGCAAAGATGCTAAGTGTACTAACTTAATTTAGTGATAGTCTAGCCTAAATAAATAACTACGGGTTGTCTTGTGACGACAGTCTACTCTACCCCTAGATAAGGTTTTACTTGAAAAGTTCTACTTGCTACTAACCTAATGCCTGGTACCTAAATCATTAGCCTAACCTACTCAATACATTTAAATGAAGACGCAATCATTCCAGAGTGTGGTACGCACCGCAGTAGTTCAGCGACGGAATTGTAAAAATACATAATAAGAGGTAATGATGCTTGGGGATGATGAGTGGTTAGTTGACCAGGAGGGAAATGCAATGAGGTAGTTATATTTAAGTGAGGGTTAGTATTACAATGGCTAGGGGTTAGAGGGTTAGTGCTACTGGCAGAGATCAGGCTGGCTACCTTCTCTGGGTAGGTGCCAGGATCATTTCTGCAAATGAATGCGACACTGTACCTCGGCACAGGTGTCAAGGAGAGCATGTGGCTCTTTTGTGTTAGTTTGTTAATGATTGGTTACGTCCCTTCTTCTTCTTCTTCTTATTCCTCCAGGACCTGGCTATAACCAGTCCTAGGAGTAGACGGAGGCACAGACTCTGGGGGGGAAAGGGCCAGAAACGCCGGCAGGAGCAGAGGCAGTGGTAGCCTGAAAGATTTCAGGAGAACACCCTACTTCGGTATCTGCAGCAACCGTCGTAGAGGTGGAACCTACTGCAGGGGAGGCCCTCACTCCGGCTGCTGCGACAGCTGTCGTAAGGGGGAAAACTCCAGGCTGACTCCGGGTCGGGCAGTTCCTGGTTTTCCAGAGGAGGTATGAAGGTGAGGTCTGCCGGAGGTTCATCCTCGGGCGACAGTGGGAAGGTGAAGAAGACTCATGGACTTTGGATTGGCCATGGGCCGCGGTAATCTCCATGCTTTATGGAGGATCTCCAGTAGGAGATCCTTGGGTAGGTTAGGCGCCGGCGACTAGCTCGGTGCCAGGCGCGAATTCAAGTTCTGTGGTGGCTCTAACGTCCCAGGCTGAAAACCCCGGAGCCTTGGCACTGCTCCGTGCTGCCAAGTGGACACTGTCAAGAGATTGAGGTCGACTGGACCTGTGACGGGTACCGGAGGTGCAATACCTCTCAGCGTGCCCTTGGAAATGGGAGACAGAGGCTCCTGTCTCTTGTTGAAGGCTAGGCCTTGTGGAAAATGGACAGTGTCCGCTGCTGGTAGTTTGCTAGGGCACCTAGGCCAATTCGTGGAGTGCCCTATTACGTTGCAGGTTTTGCAACGGAACTGTGAATGATCAATCTCCCTCCTTGGTAGCGGGGGAGACTGTTGGTGGACGTACTTCCTAGAGGAAGTAGAATTTCGATGACTCCTTGCTTTGGAGTGATTTGTTGTGGGGTTAGGACCCCTAGGCTTTTTGGAATGCGAGGGAGACTTCATGTCTTGCCCTAGGAGGAGGTCGTAACCTCCTGGATGTAGCTTGCAAACTGCAAGGGTACAAACCTTGGAGAAATGAGGTCGGGTGACTCTCAATTGCACGGTTGGAAAGGATCAGCTTGATATGGTTGATACCTTCGATGGTGATTAGTTGTCGTCTATCGACGGTAGCCCCATCGGGGGATTCTGTCTTTCCCGTATATCAGGGAAGATTTAGAGCGCCAGAGTCGTCGTAGGCTCTGACGTGGCTTGGCTGATAACTTTGGAGGGGGGTGCAACAGTTATAGGGCCCTTAGCTGGGGGTCCTAGAGAAGAAGGATTAGTAATGGCCATTGCGACGGCAGGAATATTGTGGTTCGCGCACCCTCCGTAGTTGGCAGACATGTGACCCTTGCGGCCACAGTCTCGGCAGAACTTGTTCCAGAACCTCTTCCGTGGCACTGGATGATAAGGCCGAGATGGCCCCACAGGTTGCGAATCTGCGGAGTCACCAAGGCTGGCATGTGCTCTGGCACAGGTGAAGAGTCCTCTCTGGCAGTGATGTGCCGTGGGAGGTTTAAGGGAACCTCCGTTGAATCACCCTCGGAAGCAATTTCGGGGTTAAACTGGTGGGCTTACCTCTTACCAAAAGGGAGGAGGTAGGCGGTAAAAAGGTAGAAGGCTGGCAGGATGCGGCAGGGATTTCTATCTCCACGGCACTGGATCAGGACCAGGCTCACAATAGAAAGGATGTCAGGCTGACCAGAGACGGCGGGACTAAGAGAGACAGGGGGTGCAGGGCTGGAAGCTGGCAGAGTGGCTTGAGCTAGGATACTCTCCTTACGGGCCTTCTCCCGCTTGATGTCGAGTTCCTTCTCCTTGAGAGCGAGCTCATGCTTTCGCTCCTCTTCCCTTGCCTTCCTTTCTGCTTCTCTGGCTTGCTTTCCCTGCTGGCGCGCAGCAGCCTGCTGCGCCTTATCCACTGGTCTAGTGCTGGTCCAGTGTAACCAGCCTCCCTTGCCCAGAGTTATGAGACTCGGAGCCTCTCGAGCTCTACGGCAAAGAAGTCGCGGGAAGCAGGGGAAGACATTTCCCTTAGGCTGCAGTAGAGGCTCTGATGAAAATGAAAATAATGGCCAGGAAGGGTACGGAATGGAATAGGAGTGCCTACTGTGGAAAGTGGCACTCACTTGGAAAGGTGTTCTGCGACGTGGTAGAGAAAAAGTCTGAGAAGACTGGGTGCTCTGTGGCACTTTGTGAATGGCACCTTCTGATGAGGTGAAAAATCGAATGAAGTTTGCTGTGTAGTCACACTTACGGGCGTTCCAACTTGGGAGACGTTGGAATGGGCTACCTGTAGGTCCAATACAGGTGCACGGCACTTATGAGGAGGCGTTTCCTTGGTTCAATGATCCAAAATGGCGGATACTCTATAATGAATGAGCGTTCCGTAGGACGGACACGCAGGTATAGGGCTACCTGTACGTCTGTACAGGTGCGCGGCACTTATGAGGAGGCGTTCCTTGGGCAGCACTAGTAGTGCTGGTATTGCGGCACTTTGGGGAGGCGTTCCCTTGTTGAGTGTTCCGAAGGATCACTGACCCTTGTACACGGACACACTAATTATTTGGGCGTTCCGTAAGGACGGACACGCAGGTTTAATGGCTACCTGTACGGCCTGTACAGGTGCAATGGCATTTATGGAGGCGTTCCTTGGAGCACTGGTATCGTGCTGGTGTGTCCCGGACACTACATGCAGTATACTTAAATATACTGAAGTGAAATGGCACTGCTCATGGCAGAGTGTAATAGTGGAGGAGAGAAAGTAAAAGGTGGGAGTACTTCAGCCGCCAGTCGATGGACAGTGTCAAGAATTAGTAGCACTGTGAAATGTAAGACCTGACGTGCACTGGTGGTGGCCAGTCCTAACCTGGTAACGACTTCCCTGTCTGGAAGTAATGAATTTTGCGTGGCACACTGTGCGAATTGTGCTTGCGTATACGCAAGTCTTTCGTGATAAAGAAATGAAAAGACCACTCGGGCAACGACAGTAATGGAAATTTAGAAATGCTCAGTCACTCGCTGAAGTACTCGATAAATGAAGTAAATAAATGCTTGCAAACTGCAATGGACACAGGCGCGTACGTATCACGCTGTGTAAATGAAAGACACAAGAGACTAAAATAATGTTAATTCTGCATGCTATAATTAATGGTAAGATGTAGTACTCTTGGCTTCGTGAATACTGTGTTCTGGTTTTCTCTCTCTCTCTCTCTCTCTCTCTCTCTCTCTCTCTCTCTTGGAGAGGGTGAAAAATGATATATGAATGAACTCCCTTATATTTGAATTGAACTACTAATGTTAGTTTAATATGACGCAACTTGCGTTAAATGATTTACTTACGTTAACGTTTTTAATGAAAGAATTGCTTTTGGATAACGTTTTATGAAAATGATAACGCGCTCGTGGTGAACGATTTTTACGTTAATGTTAGCGGCTTGCGCTTATGAAATGATTTGCGTTTCAATATTTACAAAGACGCGTTTTACGTTAACAATTCTTGTGATTTACTCTACTTGAGATTTGCGTTAACTTTATGTAAGATTACTAGGTCCCTGTGAACAGTGAAATGACGGTAAGGATTTAAAAACGATGTTAGCAAACAATTGTAAATGAGGTTACGTTAAGTGAAATGAAATTTTCGTCATCAGCGCGAGTGAGCGATGCGAGGTGAAACACGTGAGGCGAGAAGAGCGGGTTAGCACCACGGTGTGCTAGCAGTGATGGCGAATCAGCTGATTCTCTGTAAATGCGAAGGCAATTTACAACACAAAATACTACTTTCTTATTCAAGGCGAATTACGTTAATTTTTCTGGCAGGACGATAGATACTAGTACAGACATTGATATTATTTACGTTAAAACTTCGTGACTTACGTTACTTTGCTTAAATTGTTTAGATAATGTTGAAAGAGGAAACAAACATGGCTGCCGCTGTGAATGAGACGAAGGTTGGTTGAGACCGCGCAGGCGCGAGAATGCTCTAAGCTGAATTTAAGCTGAGAGGTAGCGGTTACCAACACTTGGAATGAAAACTAAGTTAAAAATGAAAACCCTAACATATCACAGACAAAAGAATTGTACACTTCTTTTGCCGTAACTATTAGTAAAACACTCCTAACTAGCTAGGCTTTCTCATACAGCAATAAACCCTGGCAAAGCACTTCCTAGTTTGGTCTGGTCCTTTCTGGCATCTATCTGCACACGTGTAGTGTGTCGCTCCTACACCAACAATGCGATTTACAAAATAATAGAACTCGCTCGGCGCTAAATAAAGCTCTGGCTCATTCGCCGTTACAATAATAAGATTTCTACCTACGCATTTGTTTAACACACTTCTACAATAAAAATACTTAAACGTACCTTAAGCTAACATTGGTTATAGAATAATCATATTAATGAATGGAATACCTTACCGTGAGTCAGTGTGTCTTCTTTCCCTGCAAGTGTGCTTGATTTACGCTTTGTAAAATAATTTACAGTTTACGTTTTACAACGGATAACGCGATTTACAAGCTTTTTTTAAGCAAGCTAGGTTCAATCCAGGCAAGATTCGCCAATGTTACGTATATAGGGCCTTGAGAGAAGCTAGATACGTAAACGGAAATAATTGAGGGATTTCAAGAGGGAATTGCTTGAACTTACCGTAAACTGATAGTTATTAATTTCTTTCTTTAGAGGGAAGGTCGCCAGAAAACTCAGCTCGTTACTTTAAAACTATTTATTTACAAAAAGGCCCGTGCTGGCCTGGAGAAAAGTTAAATGATATTGGCCCCCACGTTGGGGCTTATAGTCTCATTCAATTCAAGCTGATTTTCATTCACTTGGGTTAATGCACACTTGCGGCAGAGAGACGGCACGTGACTCATGGAATCTGGAAAAGAATCCCAGATTAAACGAGATAAAAGGAAAAATGACTTCTTGCTTTGATTAAGGCTGACTAATTCTCTAACATTGGGGAAGGTAAACTCGAATGGTTTCACTGAGGTATGCACGAAAACTTGGTCTTTAACAAGTCACAAAGGGGAGCACGTGGCCCGATGAGGACAAAGGGCTTTTGATGTAGAAGGGGTAAAAAAGAAAAATGAGAATTGAAAATGAATTTAGCAAGAGTCGTATGGTAGTAAAAGGTGCTGGGTTGAAGTTTACACTTTCAGACGTACCTTTATGCAATATTCTGTGTATCCTTGTAGAAGAATGCGGCCTGACCTCTGTTCAGGTCTGGGGTCCGGGTCCACCAGTACGTCGTGGGTAGGCCTAATTTTGGGAGGCTGGCAATTTGACCTCTGTCCGAGATCACGTCTCGCAGCCGACTGAGACAGAATTCAGTTGGGTTGCTTGGGGGTTGGAGGTCAGCTTAACCCCCCACGATCAAAGGCAAATCCTGGAAAACAAGCATACAGCCAGCAGAGGGGTCACAGGAAAGAGAGCTTAAGGTATAGGTCTAAGAAGTACCAATCTGCCTACACCCTTCCCTTTTGAGATACGTCCCTACAGCTGATAAAAGACTCTTTTCCCCCAACTGGGAACTTCCTATCTCTAGCTGGCGGGTTTGGGTTTCCCGCGGTTACTAAAAATCAGCTGATATTCTAAAGAAATGGCTGCCGTTTTCCAAATCAAATAAATTATTTAGTTAATTGCGGGGTAGACGAACGATCTATAAACGTCACAGCTCCCCCTGTTAAGAAGGCATTCACTCCCTTTCGGGTGTGAAGGTCTTGGCTTAAATAAATTGATCGTCTCGACTACCCGTTCTCCTATTCCAATTTGAAGTTTTTTTTTTTTTTTTTGAGCAGGGATACAGCTAACTACAGTGGCCTACCTAACTTATAGGCAAAGATGCTAAGTGTACTAACTTAATATAGTGATGTAGTCTAGCCTAATAAATAACTACGGGTTGTCTTGTGACGACAGTCTACTCTACCCCTAGATAAGGTTACTTGAAAATTCTACTTGCTACTAACCTAATGCCCTGGTACTAAATCATTAGCCTAACCTACTCAATACATTTAAATGAAGACGCAATCATTCCAGAGTGTGGTACGCACAGCAGTAGTTCAGCGACGGAATTGTAAAAATACATGATAAGAGGTAATGATGCTTGGGGATGATGAGTGGTTAGTTGACCAGGAGGGAAATGCAATGAGGTAGTTATATTTAAGTGAGGTTAGTATTACAATGGCTAGGGGTTAGAGGGTTAGTGCTACTGGCAGAGATCAGGCTGGCTACCTTCTCTGGGTAGGTGCCAGGATCATTCTGCAAATGAATGCGACACTGTACTCGGGCACAGGTGTCAAGGAGAGCATGTGGCTCTTTTGTGTTAGTTTGTTAATGATTGGTTACTGTCCCCTCTTCTTCTTCTTCTTATTCCTCCAGGACCTGGCTATACCAGTCCTAGGAGTAGACGGAGGCACAGACTCTGGGGAAGGGCCAGAAACGCCGGCAGGAGCAGAGGCAGTGGTAGCCTGAAAGATTTCAGGAGAACACCCTACTTCGGTATCTGCAGCAACCGTCGTAGAGGTGGAACCTACTGCAGGGGGAGGCCCTCACTCCGGCTGCTGCGACAGCTGTCGTAAGGGGAAAACCTCCAGGCTGACTCCGGGTCGGGCAGTTCCTGGTTTTCCAGAGGAGGTATGAAGGTGAGGTCTGCCGGAGGTTCATCCTCGGGCGACAGTGGTGAAGGTGAAGAAGACTCATGGACTTTGGATTGGCCATGGGCCGCGGTAAGCTCCATGCCTGTTGGAGGATCTCCTGTAGGAGGATCCTTGGGTAGGTTAGGCGCCGGCACTAGCTCGGGGCCAGGCGCAGAAGTCAAGTTCTGTGGTGGTCTCTACGTCCAGCTGGACTGGACGGGAGCTTGGCACTGCTCAGTGCTGTCAAGTGGCACTGGCAGAGAGTTGAGGTCGACTGGACCTGTGACGGGTACCGGAGGTGCAATACCTCTCAGCGTGCCCTTGGAAATGGGAGACAGAGGCTCCTGTCTCTTGTTGAAGGCTAGGCCTTGTGGAAAATGGACAGTGTCCGCTGCTGGTAGTTTGCTAGGGCACCTAGGCCAATTCGTGGAGTGCCCTATTACGTTGCAGGTTTTGCAACGGAACTGTGAATGATCAATCTCCCTCCTTGGTAGCGGGGGAGACTGTTGGTGGACGTACTTCCTAGAGGAAGTAGAATTTCGATGACTCCTTGCTTTGGAGTGATTTGTTGTGGGGTTAGGACCCCTAGGCTTTTTGGAATGCGAGGGAGACTTCATGTCTTGCCCTAGGAGGAGGTCGTAACCTCCTGGGATGTAGCTTGCAACTGCAAGGGTACAAACCTTGGAGAAATGAGGTCGGGTGACTCTCAATTGCACGGTTGGAAGGATCAGCTTGATATGGTTGATACCTTCGATGGTGATTAGTTGTCGTCTATCGACGGTAGCCCCTCGGGGGATTCTGTCTTCCCGTATCAGGGAGATTTTGAGCGCCAGAGTCGTCGTAGGCTCTGACGTGGCTTGGCTGATAATGAACTTTGGAGGGTGCAACAGTTATAGGGCCCTTAGCTGGGGGTCCTAGAGAAGAAGGATTAGTAATGGCCATTGCGACGGCAGGAATATTGTGGTTCGCGCACCCTCCGTAGTTGGCAGACATGTGACCCTTGCGGCCACAGTCTCGGCAGAACTTGTTCCAGAACCTCTTCCGTGGCACTGGATGATAAGGCCGAGATGGCCCCACAGGTTGCAAATCTGCGGAGTCACCAAGGCTGGCAGTGTGCTCTGGCACAGGTGAAGAGTCCTCTCTGGCAGTGATGTGCCGTGGGGAGGTTAAGGGAACCTCCGTTGAATCACCCTCGGAAGCAATTTCGGTTAACTGGTGGGCTTACCTCTTCCAAAAGGGAGGAGGTAGGCGGTAAAAAGGTAGAAGGCTGGCAGGATGCGGCAGGGATTTCTATCTCCGGCACTGGATCAGGACCAGGCTCACAAATAGAAAGGATGTCAGGCTGACCAGAGACGGCGGGACTAAGAGAGACAGGGGGTGCAGGGCTGGAAGCTGGCAGAGTGGCTTGAGCTAGGATACTCTCCTTACGGGCCTTCTCCCGCTTGATGTCGAGTTCCTTCTCCTTGAGAGCGAGCTCATGCTTTCGCTCCTCTTCCCTTGCCTTCCTTTCTGCTTCTCTGGCTTGCTTTCCCTGCTGGCGCGCAGCAGCCTGCTGCGCCTTTATCCACTGGTCTAGTGCTGGTCCAGTGTAACCAGCCTCCTTGCCCAGAGTTATGAGGACTCGGAGCCTCTCGAGCTCTACGGCAAAGAAGTCGCGGGAAGCAGGGGAAGACATTTCCCTTAGGCTGCAGTAGAGGCTCTGATGAAATGAAAATAATGGCCAGGAAGGGTACGGAATGGAATAGGAGTGCCTACTGTGGAAAGTGGCACTCACTTGGAAAGGTGTTCTGCGACGTGGTAGAGAAAAAGTCTGAGAAGACTGGGTGCTCTGTGGCACTTTGTGAATGGCACCTTCTGATGAGGTGAAAAAATCGAATGAAGTTTGCTGTGTACGTCACACTTACGGGCGTTCCCAACTTGGGAGACGTTGGAATGGGCTACCTGTAGGTCCAATACAGGTGCACGGCACTTATGAGGAGGCGTTCCTTGGTGCAATGATCCAAAATGGCGGATACTCTATAATGAATGAGCGTTCCGTAGGACGGACACGCAGGTATAGGGCTACCTGTACGTCTGTACAGGTGCGCGGCACTTATGAGGAGGCGTTCCTTGGGGCAGCACTAGTAGTGCTGGTATTGCGGCACTTTTGGGGGGAGCGTTCCCTTGTTGAGTGTTCGAAGGATCACTGACCCTTGTACAACGGACACACATAATTATTGGGCGTTCCGTAAGGACGGACACGCAGGTTTAATGGCTACCTGTACGGCCTGTACAGGTGCAATGGCATTTATGGAGGCGTTCCTTGGAGCACTGGTATCGTGCTGGTGTGTCCCGGACACTACATGCAGTATACTTAAATATACTGAAGTGAAATGGCACTGCTCATGGCAGAGTGTAATAGTGGAGGAGAGAAAGTAAAAGGTGGGAGTACTTCAGCCGCCAGTCGATGGACAGTGTCAAGAATTAGTAGCACTGTGAAATGGTAAGACCTGACGTGCACTGGTGGTGGCCAGTCCTAACCTGGTAACGACTTCCCTGTCTGGAAGTAATGAATTTGCGTGGCACACTGTGCGAATTGTGCTTGCGGTATACGCAAGTCTTTCGTGATAAAGAAAATGAAAAGACCACTCTGGGCAACGACAGGTAATGGAAATTTTAGAAATGCTCAGTCACTCGCTGAGTACTCGATAAATGAAGTAAATAAATGCTTGCAAACTGCAATGGACACAGGCGCGTACGTATCACGCTGTGTAAATGAAAGACACAAGAGACTAAAATAATGTTAATTCTGCAATGCTATAATTAATGGTAAGATGTAGTACTCTTGGCTTCGTGAATACTGTGTTCTGGTTCTCTCTCTCTCTCTCTCTCTCTCTCTCTCTCTCTCTCTCTCGGAGAGGGTGAAAAATGATATATGAATGAACTCCCTTATATTTGAATTGAACTACTAATGTTCGTTTAATATGACGCAAACTTGCGTTAAATGATTTACTTACGTTAACGTTTTTAATGAAAGAATTGCTTTTGGATAACGTTTTATGAATAAAATGATAACGCGCTCGTGGTGAACGATTTTTACGTTAATGTTAGCGGCTTGCGCTTATGAAATGATTTGCGTTTCAATATTTACAAAGACGCGTTTTACGTTAACAATTCTTGTGATTACTCTACTTGAGATTTACGTTAACTTTATGTAAGATTACTGGAGGTCCCTGTGAACAGTGAAATGACGGTAAGGATTTAAAACGATGTTTAGCAAACAATTGTAAATGAGGTACGTTAAGTGAAATGAAATTTCGCTCAGCGCGCGCTAGTGAGCGATGCGAGGTGAAACACGTGAGGCGAGAAGAGCGGGTTAGCACCACGGATGTGCTAGCAGTGATGGCGAATCAGCTGATTCTCTGTAAATGCGAAAGTCAATTTACAACACAAAATACTACTTTCTTATTCAAGGCGAATTACGTTAATTTTTCTGGCAGGACGATAGATACTAGTACAGACATTGATATTATTTACGTTAAAACTTCGTGACTTTACGTTACTTTGCTTAAATTGTTTAGATAATGTTGAAAGAGGAAACAAACATGGCTGCCGCTGTGAAT
Organism: Macrobrachium nipponense; assembly: GCF_015104395.2. Lineage (NCBI taxonomy): Eukaryota > Metazoa > Arthropoda > Malacostraca > Decapoda > Palaemonidae > Macrobrachium > Macrobrachium nipponense. Next base: position 199,379,279 of record NC_087200.1, on the reverse strand, counting down.
GAGACGAAGGTTGGTTGAGACCGCGCAGCGCGAGAATGCTCTAAGCTGAATTTAAGCTGAGAGGTAGCGGTTTACCAACACTTGGAATGAAAACTAAGTAAAAATGAAAACCCTAACTATCACAGACAAAAGAATTGTACACTTCTTTTGCCGTAACTATTAGTAAAACACTCCTAACTAGCTAGGCTTTCTCATACAGCAATAAACCCTGGCAAAGCACTTCCTAGTTTGGTCTGGTCCTTTCTGGCATCTATCTGCACACGTGTAGTGTGTCGCTCCTACACCAACAATGCGATTTTACAAAATAATAGAACTCGCTCGGCGCTAAAATAAAGCTCTGGCGCATTCGCCGTTACAATAATAAGATTTCTACCTACCGCATTTGTTTAACACACTTCTACAATAAAAATACTTAAACGTACCTTAAGCTAACATTGGTTATAGAATAATCATATTAATGAATGGAATACCTTACCGTGAGTCAGTGTGTCTTCTTCCCTGCAAGTGTGCTTTGATTTACGCTTTGTAAAATAATAATTTACAGTTTACGTTTTACAACGGATAACGCGATTTACAAGCTTTTTTTAAGCAAGCTAGGTTCATCCATGGCAAGATTCGCCAATGTTAGTATATGGGAGGGCCTTGAGAGAAGCTAGATACGTAAACGGAAATAATTGAGGGATTTCAACGAGGGAATTGCTTGAACTTACCGTAAACTGATAGTTATTAATTTCTTTCTTTAGAGGGAAGGTCGCCAGAAAACTCAGCTCGTTACTTTAAAACTATTTATTTACAAAAAGGCCCACGTGCTGGCCTGGAGAAAAGTTAAATGATATTGGCCCCCACGTTGGGGCTTATAGTCTCATTCAATTCAAGCTGATTTTCATTCACTTGGGTTAATTGCACACTTGGCGGCAGAGAGACGGCACGTCGACTCATGGAATCTGGAAAAGAATCCAGATTAAACGAGATAAAAGGAAAAATGACTTCTTGCTTTGATTAAGGCTGACTAATTCTCTAACATTGGGGAAGGTAAACTCGAATGGTTCACTGAGGTATGCACAGAAAACTTGGTCTTTAAACAACGTCACAAAGGGGAGCACGTGGCCCGATGAGGACAAAGGGCTTTTGATGTAGAAGGGGTAAAAATGAGAATTAAATTGAAAATGAATTTAGCAAAGAGTCGTATGGTAGTAAAAGGTGCTGGGTTTGAAGTTTACACTTTCAGACGTACCTTTATGCAATATTCTGTGTATCCTTGTAGAAGAATGCGGCCTGACCTCTGTTCAGGTCTGGGGTCCGGGTCCACCAGTGCGTCGTGGGTAGGCCTAATTTTGGGAGGCTGGCAATTTGACCTCTGTCCGAGATCACGTCTCGCCGCCGACTGAGACAGAATTCAGTTGGGTTGCTTGGGGGTTGGAGGTCAGCTTACCCCCCACGATCAAGGCAAATCCTGGAAAACAAGCATACAGCCAGCAGAGGGGTCACAGGAAAGAGAGCTTAAGGTAGGTCTAAGAAGTACCAATCTGCCTACACCCTTCCCTTTGAGATACGTCCCTACAGCTGATAAAAGACTCTTTTCCCCCAACTGGGGAACTTCCTATCTCTAGCTGGCGGGTTTTGGGTTTCCCGAGTTACTAAAAATCAGCTGATATTCTAAAGAAATGGCTGCCGTTTTCCAAATCAAATTATTTAGTTAATTGCGGGGTAGACGAACGATCTATAAACGTCACAGCTCCCCCTGTTAAGAAGGCATTCACTCCCTTTCGGGTGTGAAGGTCTTGGCTTAAATAAATTGATCGTCTCGACTACCCCGTTCTCCTATTCCAATTTGAAGTTTTTTTTTTTTGAGCAGGGATACAGCTAACTACAGTGGCCTACCTAACTTATAGGCAAAGATGCTAAGTGTACTAACTTAAATATAGTGATGTAGTCTAGCCTAATAATAACTACGGGTTGTCTTGTGACGACAGTCTACTCTACCCCTAGATAAGGTTACTTGAAAATTCTACTTGCTACTAACTAATGCCCTGGTACTAAATCATTAGCCTAACCTACTCAATACATTTAAATGAAGACGCAATCATTCCAGAGTGTGGTACGCACGCAGTAGTTCAGCGACGGAATTGTAAAAATACATGATAAGAGGTAATGATGTTGGGGATGATGATGTGGTTAGTGACCAGGAGGGAAATGCAATGAGGTAGTTATATTTAAGTGAGGGTTAGTATTACAATGGCTAGGGTTAGAGGGTTAGTGCTACTGGCAGAGATCAGGCTGGCTACCTTCTCTGGGTAGGTGCCAGGATCATTCTGCAAATGAATGCGACACTGTACCTCGGGCACAGGTGTCAAGGAGAGCATGTGGCTCTTTTGTGTTAGTTTGTTAATGATTGGTTACGTCCCTTCTTCTTCTTCTTCTTATTCCTCCAGGACCTGGCTATACCAGTCCTAGGAGTAGACGGAGGCACAGACTCTGGGGAAGGGCCAGAAACGCCGGCAGGAGCAGAGGCAGTGGTAGCCTGAAAGATTTCAGGAGAACACCCTACTTCGGTATCTGCAGCAACCGTCGTAGAGGTGGAACCTACTGCAGGGGAGGCCCCTCACTCCGGCTGCTGCGACAGCTGTCGTAAGGGGAAAACTCCAGGCTGACTCCGGGTCGGGCAGTTCCTGTTTTTCCAGAGGAGGTATGAAGGTGAGGTCTGCCGGAGGTTCATCCTCGGGCGACAGTGGTGAAGGTGAAGAAGACTCATGGACTTTGGATTGGCCATGGGCCGCGGTAAGCTCCATGCCTGTTTGGAGGATCTCCAGTAGGAGGATCCTTTGGGTAGGTTTAGGCGCCGGCACTAGCTCGGGGCCAGGCGCAGAAGTCAAGTTCTGTGGTGGCTCTACGTCCAGGCTGGACGGAGCTTGGCACTGCTCAGTGCTGCCAAGTGGCACTGGCAGAGAGTTGAGGTCGACTGGACCTGTGACGGGTACCGGAGGTGCAATACCTCTCAGCGTGCCCTTGGAAATGGGGAGACAGAGGCTCCTGTCTCTTGTTGAAGGCTAGGCCTTGTTGGAAAATGGACAGTGTCCGCTGCTGGTAGTTTGTTTGCTAGGGCACCTAGGCCAATTCGTGGAGTGCCCTATTACGTTGCAGGTTTTGCAACGGAACTGTGAATGATCAATCTCCCTCCTTCGGTAGCGGGGAGACTGTTGGTGGACGTACTTCCTAGAGGAAGTAGAATTTCGATGACTCCTTGCTTTGGAGTGATTTGTTGTGGGGTTAGGACCCCTAGGCTTTTTGGAATGCGAGGGAGACTTCATGTCTTGCCCTAGGAGGAGGTCGTAACCTCCTGGGATGTAGCTTGCAACTGCAAGGGTACAAACCTTGGAGAAATGAGGTCGGGTGACTCTCAATTGCACGGTTGGAAGGATCAGCTTGATATGGTTTGATACCTTCGATGTGATTAGTTGTCGTCTATCGACGGTAGCCCCTCGGGGGATTCTGTCTTCCCGTATCAGGGAGTTTGAGCGCCAGAGTCGTCGTAGGCTCTGACGTGCTTGGCTGATAATGACTTTGGAGGGGTGCAACAGTTATCGGGCCCTTAGCTGGGGGTCCTAGAGAAGAAGGAGTAGTAATGGCCATTGCGACGGCAGGAATATTGTGGTTCGCGCACCCTCCGTAGTTGGCAGACATGTGACCCTTGCGGCCCCACAGTCTCGGCAGAACTTGTTCCAGAACCTCTTCCGTGGCACTGGATGATAAGGCCGAGATGGCCCCACAGGTTGCGAATCTGCGGAGTCACCAAGGCTGGCGAGTGTGCTCGGGCACAGGTGAAGAGTCCTCTCTGGCAGTGATGTGCCGTGGGGAGGTTAAGGGAACCTCCGTTGAATCACCCTCGGAAGCAATTTCGGGGTTAACTGGTGGGCTTACCTCTTCCAAAAGGGAGGAGGTAGGCGGTAAAAAGGTAGAAGGCTGGCAGGATGCGGCAGGGATTTCTATCTCCGCACTGGATCAGGACCAGGCTCACAAATAGAAAGGATGTCAGGCTGACCAGAGACGGCGGGACTAAGAGAGACAGGGGGTGCAGGGCTGGAAGCTGGCAGAGTGGCTTGAGCTAGGATACTCTCCTTACGGGCCTTCTCCCGCTTGATGTCGAGTTCCTTCTCCTTGAGAGCGAGCTCATGCTTTCGCTCCTCTTCCCTTGCCTTCCTTTCTGCTTCTCTGGCTTGCTTTCCCTGCTGGCGCGCAGCAGCCTGCTGCGCCTTTATCCACTGGTCTAGTGCTGGTCCAGTGTAACCAGCCTCCTTGCCCAGAGTTATGAGGACTCGGAGCCTCTCGAGTCTCTACGGCAAAGAAGTCGCGGGAAGCAGGGGAAGACATTTCCCTTAGGCTGCAGTAGAGGCTCTGACTTGAAAATGAAAATAATGGCCAGGAAGGGTACGGAATGGAATAGGAGTGCCATACTGTGGAAAGTGGCACTCACTTGGAAAGGTGTTCTGCGACGTGGTAGAGAAAAAGTCTGAGAAGACTGGGTGCTCTGTGGCACTTTGTGAATGGCACCTTCTGATGAGTAAAAAAATCGAATGAAGTTTGCTGTGTACGTCACACTTACGGGCGTTCCCAACTTGGGAGACGTTGGAATGGGCTACCTGTAGGTCCAATACAGGTGCACGGCACTTATGAGGAGGCGTTCCTTGGTTCAATGATCCAAATGGCGGATACTCTATAATGAATGAGCGTTCCGTAGGACGGACACGCAGGTATAGGGCTACCTGTACGTCTGTACAGGTCGCGCGGCACTTATGAGGAGGCGTTCCTTGGGCAGCACTAGTAGTGCTGGTATTGCGGCACTTTGGGGGGTGTTCCCTTGTTGAGTGTTCCGAAGGATCACTGACCCTTGTACACGGACACACTAATTATTTGGGCGTTCCGTAAGGACGGACACGCAGGTTTAATGGCTACCTGTACGGCCTGTACAGGTGCAATGGCATTTATGGAGGCGTTCCTTGGAGACTGGTATCGTGCTGGTGTGTCCCGGACACTACATGCAGTATACTTAATATACTGAAGTGAAATGGCACTGCTCATGGCAGAGTGTAATAGTGGAGGAGAGAACCAAGTAAAATGGTGGGAGTACTTCAGCCGCCAGTCGATGGACAGTGTCAAGAATTAGTAGCACTGTGAAATGGTAAGACCTGACGTGCACTGGTGGTGGCCAGTCCTAACCTGGTAACGACTTCCCTGTCTGGAAGTAATGAATTTGCGTGGCACACTGTGCGAATTGTGCTTGCGGTATACGCAAGTCTTTCGTGATAAAGAAAATGAAAAGACCACTCGGGCAACGCCAGGTAATGGAAATTTTGAAATGCTCAGTCACTCGCTGAAGTACTCGATAATGAAGTAAATAAATGCTTGCAAACTGCAATGGACACAGGCGCGTACGTATCACGCTGTGTAAATGAAAGACACAAGAGACTAAAAATAATGTTAATTCTGCATGCTATAATTAATGGTAAGATGTAGTACTCTTGGCTTCGTGAATACTGTGTTCTGGTTTTCTCTCTCTCTCTCTCTCTCTCTCTCTCTCTCTCTCTCTCTCTCTCTCTCTCTCGGAGAGGGTGAAAAATGATATATGAATGAACTCCCTTATATTTGAATTGAACTACTAAGTGTTAGTTTAATATGACGCAACTTGCGTTAAATGATTTACTTACGTTAACGTTTTTAATGAAAGAATTGCTTTTGGATAACGTTTTATGAAAATGATAACGCGCTCGTGGTGAACGATTTTTACGTAATGTTAGCGGCTTGCGCTTATGAAATGATTTGCGTTTCAATATTTACAAAGACGCGTTTTACGTTAACAATTCTTGTGATTTACTCTACTTGAGATTTACGTTAACTTTATGTAAGATTACTAGGTCCCTGTGAACAGTGAAATGACGGTAAGGATTTTAAAACGATGTTAGCAAACAATTGTAAATGAGGTTACGTTAAGTTGAAATGAAATTTTTCGCTCAGCGCGCGAGTGAGCGATGCGAGGTGAAACACGTGAGGCGGGGCCCGAGAAGATAAGGGTTAGCACCACGGTGTGCTAGCAGTGATGGCGAATCAGCTGATTCTCTGTAAATGCGAAGGCAATTTACAACACAAAATACTACTTTCTTATTCAAGGCGAATTACGTTAATTTTTCTGGCAGGACGATAGATACTAGTACAGTCATTGATATTATTTACGTTAAAACTTCGTGACTTACGTTACTTTGCTTAAATTGTTTAGATAATGTTGAAAGAGGAAACAAACATGGCTGCCGCGTGTGAATGAGACGAAGGTTGGTTGAGACGCGCAGGCGCGAGAATGCTCTAAGCTGAATTTAAGCTGAGAGGTAGCGGTTACCAACACTTGGAATGAAAACTAAGTTAAAAATGAAAACCCTAACATATCACAGACAAAAGAATTGTACACTTCTTTTGCCGTAACTATTAGTAAAACACTCCTAACTAGCTAGGCTTTCTCATACAGCAATAAACCCTGGCAAAGCACTTCCTAGTTTGGTCTGGTCCTTTCTGGCATCTATCTGCACACGTGTAGTGTGTCTCTCCACACCAACAATGCGATTTACAAAATAATAGAACTCGCTCGGCGCTAAAATAAAGCTCTGGCGCATTCGCCGTTACAATAATAAGATTTCTACCTACGCATTTGTTTAACACACTTCTACAATAAAAATACTTAAACGTACCTTAAGCTAACATTGGTTATAGAATAATCATATTAATGAATGGAATACCTTACCGTGAGTCAGTGTGTCTTCTTTCCCTGCAAGTGTGCTTGATTTACGCTTTGTAAAATAATTTACAGTTTACGTTTTACAACGGATAACGCGATTTACAAGCTTTTTTTAAGCAAGCTAGGTTCAATCCAGGCAAGATTCGCCAATGTTACGTATATAGGGCCTTGAGAGAAGCTAGATACGTAAACGGAAATAATTGAGGGATTTCAAGAGGGAATTGCTGAACTTACCGTAAACTGATAGTTATTAATTTCTTTCTTTAGAGGGAAGGTCGCCAGAAAAAACTCAGCTCGTTACTTTAAAACTATTTATTTACAAAAAGGCCGTGCTGGCCTGGAGAAAAGTTAAATGATATTCGGCCCCCACGTTGGGGCTTATAGTCTCATTCAATTCAAGCTGATTTTCATTCACTTGGGTTAATGCACACTTGCGGCAGAGAGACGGCACGTGACTCATGGAATCTGGAAAAGAATCCCAGATTAAACGAGATAAAAGGAAAAATGCCTTCTTGCTTGATTAAGGCTGACTAATTCTCTAGCATTGGGGAAGGTAAACTCGAATGGTTCACTGAGGTATGCACGAAAACTTGGTCTTTAACAAGTCACAAAGGGGAGCACGTGGCCCGATGAGGACAAAGGGCTTTTGATGTAGAAGGGGTAAAAATGAGAATTGAAAATGAATTTAGCAAGAGTCGTATGGTAGTAAAAGGTGCTGGGTTGAAGTTTACACTTTCAGACGTACCTTTATGCAATATTCTGTGTCCTCCTTGTAGAAGAATGCGGCCTGACCTCTGTTCAGGTGTCTGGGGTCCGGGTCCACCAGTACGTCGTGGGTAGGCCTAATTTTGGGGGTTAGGCTGGCAATTTGACCTCTGTCCGAAGATCACGTCTCGCAGCCGACTGAGACAGATTCAGTTGGGTTGCTTGGGGGTTGGAGGTCAGCTTAACCCCCCACGATCAAAGGCAAATCCTGGAAAACAAGCATACAGCCAGCAGAGGGGTCACAGGAAAGAGAGCTTAAGGTATAGGTCTAAGAAGTACCAATCTGCCTACACCCTTCCCTTTGAGATACGTCCCTACAGCTGATAAAAGACTCTTTTCCCCCAACTGGGGAACTTCCTATCTCTAGCTGGCGGGTTTTGGGTTTCCCGCGGTTACTAAAAATCAGCTGATATTCTAAAGAAATGGCTGCCGTTTTCCAAATCAAATTATTTAGTTTAATTGCGGGTAGACGAACGTCTATAAACGTCACAGCTCCCCCTGTTAAGAAGGCATTCACTCCCTTTCGGGTGTGAAGGTCTTGGCTTAAATAAATTGATCGTCTCGACTACCCCGTTCTCCTATTCCAATTTGAAGTTTTTTTTTTTTTTTTGAGCAGGGATACAGCTAACTACAGTGGCCTACCTAACTTATAGGCAAAGATGCTAAGTGTACTAACTTAATATAGTGATGTAGTCTAGCCTAATAAATAACTACGGGTTGTCTTGTGACGACAGTCTACTCTACCCCTAGATAAGGTTACTTGAAAATTCTACTTGCTACTAACCTAATGCCCTGGTACTAAATCATTAGCCTAACCTACTCAATACATTTAAATGAAGACGCAATCATTCCAGAGTGTGGTACGCACCGCAGTTAGTTCAGCGACGGAATTGTAAAAATACATGATAAGAGGTAATGATGCTTGGGGATGATGAGTGGTTAGTTGACCAGGAGGGAAATGCAATGAGGGTAGTTATATTTAAGTGAGGGTTAGTATTACAATGGCTAGGGGTTAGAGGGTTAGTGCTACTGGCAGAGATCAGGCTGGCTACCTTCTCTGGGTAGGTGCCAGGATCATTTCTGCAAATGAATGCGACCACTGTACCTCGGGCACAGGTGTCAAGGAGAAGCATGTGGCTCTTTGTGTTAGTTTGTTAATGATTGGTTACTCCCTTCTTCTTCTTCTTCTTATTCCTCCAGGACCTGGCTATACCAGTCCTAGGAGTAGACGGAGGCACAGACTCTGGGGAATATGGGCCAGAAACGCCGGCAGGAGCAGAGGCAGTGGTAGCCTGAAAGATTTCAGGAGAACACCCTACTTCGGTATCTGCAGCAACCGTCGTAGAGGTGGAACCTACTGCAGGGGAGGCCCTCACTCCGGCTGCTGCGACAGCTGTCGTAAGGGGAAAACTCCAGGCTGACTCCGGGTCGGGCAGTTCCTGGTTTTCCAGAGGAGGTATGAAGGTGAGGTCTGCCGGAGGTTCATCCTCGGCGACAGTGGTGAAGGTGAGAAGACTCATGGACTTTGGATTGGCCATGGGCCGCGGTAAGCTCCATGCCTGTTGGAGGATCTCATGTAGGAGGATCCTTGGGTAGGTTAGGCGCCGGCACTAGCTCGGGGCCAGGCGCAGAAGTCAAGTTCTGTGGTGGCTCTACGTCCAGGCTGGACGGAGCTTGGCACTGCTCAGTGCTGCCAAGTGGCACTGGCAGAGAGTTGAGGTCGACTGGACCTGTGACGGGTACCGGAGGTGCAATACCTCTCAGCGTGCCCTTGGAAATGGGAGACAGAGGCTCCTGTCTCTTGTTGAAGGCTAGGCCTTGTGGAAAATGGACAGTGTCCGCTGCTGGTAGTTTTTGCTAGGGCACTAGGCCAATTCGTGGAGTGCCCTGTTACGTTGCAGGTTTTGCAACGGAACTGTGAATGATCAATCTCCCTCCTTGGTAGCGGGGGAGACTGTTGGTGGACGTACTTCCTAGAGGAAGTAGAATTTCGATGACTCCTTGCTTTGGAGTGATTTGTTGTGGGGTTAGGACCCCTAGGCTTTTTGGAATGCGAGGGAGACTTCATGTCTTGCCCTAGGAGGAGGTCGTAAACCTCCTGGGATGTAGCTTGCAACTGCAAGGGTACAAACCTTGGAGAAATGAGGTCGGGTGACTCTCAATTGCACGGTTGGAAGGATCAGCTTGATATGTTGATACCTTCGATGGTGATTAGTTGTCGTCTATCGACGGTAGCCCCTCGGGGGATTCTGTCTTCCCGTATCAGGGAGATTTGAGCGCCAGAGTCGTCGTAGGCTCTGACGTGGCTTGGCTGATAATGACTTTGGAGGGGTGCAACAGTTATAGGGCCCTTAGCTGGGGGTCCTAGAGAAGAAGGATTAGTAATGGCCATTGCGACGGCAGGAATATTGTGGTTCGCGCACCCTCCGTAAGTTGGCAGACATGTGACCCTTCGCCACAGTCTCGGCAGAACTTGTTCCAGAACCTCTTCGTGGCACTGGATGATAAGGCCGAGATGGCCCCACAGGTTGCGAATCTGCGGAGTCACCAAGGCTGGCAGTGTGCTCTGGCACAGGTGAAGAGTCCTCTCTGGCAGTGATGTGCCGTGGGGAGGTTAAGGGAACCTCCGTTGAATCACCCTCGGAAGCAATTTCGGGGTTAACTGGTGGCTTACCTCTTCCAAAGGGAGGAGGTAGGCGGTAAAAAGGTAGAAGGCTGGCAGGATGCGGCAGGGATTTCTATCTCCGGCACTGGATCAGGACCAGGCTCACAAATAGAAAGGATGTCAGGCTGACCAGAGGACGGCGGGACTAAGAGAGACAGGGGGCCTGCAGGGCTGGAAGCTGGCAGAGTGGCTTGAGCTAGGATACTCTCATTACGGGCCTTCTCCCGCTTGATGTCGAGTTTCCTTCTCCTTGAGAGCGAGCTCATGCTTTCGCTCCTCTTCCCTTGCCTTCCTTTCTGCTTCTCTGGCTTGCTTTCCCTGCTGGCGCACAGCAGCCTGCTGCGCCTTTATCCACTGGTCTAGTGCTGGTCCAGTGTAACCAGCCTCCTTGCCCAGAGTTATGAGGACTCGGAGCCTCTCGAGCTCTACGGCAAAGAAGTCGCGGGAAGCAGGGGAAGACATTTCCCTTAGGCTGCAGTAGAGGCTCTGATGAAATGAAAATAATGGCCAGGGGGAAGGGTACGGAATGGAATAGGAGTGCCTACTGTGGAAAGTGGCACTCACTTGGAAAGGTGTTCTGCGACGTGGTAGAGAAAAAGTCTGAGAAGACTGGGTGCTCTGTGGCACTTTGTGAATGGCACCTTCTGATGAGGTGAAAAAATCGAATGAAGTTTGCTGTGTACGTCACAACTTACGGGCGTTCCCAACTTGGGAGACGTTGGAATGGGCTACCTGTAGGTCCAATAACAGTGCACGGCCTCCAATACAGGTGCACGGCACTTATGAGGAGGCGTTCCTTAGTTCAATGATCCAAAATGGCGGATACTCTATAATGAATGAGCGTTCCGTAGGACGGACACGCAGGTATAGGGCTACCTGTACGTCTGTACAGGTGCGCGGCCACTTATGAGGAGGCGTTCCTTGGGCAGCACTAGTAGTGCTGGTATTGCGGCACTTTGGGAGGCGTTCCCTTGTTGAGTGTTCCGAAGGATCACTGACCCTTGTACACGGACACACTAATTATTTGGGCGTTTCCGTAAGGACGGACACGCAGGTTTAATGGCTACCTGTACGGGCCTGTACAGGTGCAATGGCATTTATGGAGGCGTTCCTTGGAGCACTGGTATCGTGCTGGTGTGTCCCGGACACTACATGCAGTATACTTAAATATACTGAAGTGAAATGGCACTGCTCATGGGCAGAGTGTAATAGTGGAGGAGAGAAAGTAAAAGGTGGGAAGTACTTCAGCCGCCAGGTTCGATGGACAGTGTCAAGAATTAGTAGCACTGTGAAATGGTAAGACCTGACGTGCACTGGTGGTGGCCAGTCCTAACCTGGTAACGACTTCCCTGTCTGGAAGTAATGAATTTGCGTGGCACACTGTGCGAATTGTGCTTGCGGTATACGCAAGTCTTTCGTGATAAAGAAAATGAAAAGACCACTCGGGCAACGACAGGTAATGGAAAATTTTAGAAATGCTCAGTCACTCGCTGAAGTACTCGATAAATGAAGTAAATAAATGCTTGCAAACTGCAATGGACACAGGCGTACGTATCACGCTGTGTAAATGAAAGACACAAGAGACTAAAATAATGTTAATTCTGCATGCTATAATTAATGGTAAGATGTATTACTCTTGGCTTCTGAATACTGTGTTCTGGTTTTCTCTCTCTCTCTCTCTCTCTCTCTCTCTCTCTCTCTCTCTCTCTCTCTCTCGGAGAGGGTGAAAAATGATATATGAATGAACTCCCTTATATTTGAATTGAACTACTAATATTTGAATTGAACTACTTAATGTTAGTTTAATATGACGCAACTTGCGTTAAATTTATGATTTACTTACGTTAACGTTTTTAATGAAAGAATGCTTTTGGATAACGTTTTATGAAAATGATAACGCGCTCGTGGTGAACGATTTTTACGTTAATGTTAGCGGCTTGCGCTTATGAAATGATTTGCGTTTCAATATTTACAAAGACGCGTTTTACGTTAACAATTCTTGTGATTTACTCTACTTGAGATTTACGTTAACTTTATGTAAGATTACTAGGTCCCTGTGAACAGTGAAAATGACGGTAAGGATTTAAAACGATGTTAGCAAAACAATTGTAAATGAGGTTACGTTAAGTGAAATGAAATTTTCGCTCAGCGCGCGAGTGAGCGTGCGAAGGTGAAAACACGTGAGGCTCGAGAGAGCGGGGGGAGGGTTAGCACCACGGTGTGCTAGCACGGTGATGGCGAATCAGCTGATTCTCTGTAAATGCGAAGGCAATTTACAACACAAAATACTACTTTCTTATTCAAGGCGAATTACGTTAATTTTTCTGGCAGGACGATAGATACTAGTACAGACATTGATATTATTTACGTTAAAACTTCGTGACTTACGTTACTTTGCTTAAATTGTTTAGATTAATTGTTTGAAAGAGGAAACAAACATGGCTGCCGCTGTGAATGAGACGAAGGTTGGTTGAGACCGCGCAGGCGCGAGAATGCTCTAAGCTGATTTAAGCTGAGAGGGTAGCGGTTACCAACACTTGGAATGAAAAACTAAGTTAAAAATGAAAACCCTAACATATCACAGACAAAAGAATTGTACACTTCTTTTGCCGTAACTATTAGCTAAAAACTCCTAACTAGCTAGCTTTCTCATACAGCAATAAACCCTGGCAAAGCACTTCCTAGTTTGGTCTGGTCCTTTCTGGCATCTATCTGCACACGTGTAGTGTGTCGCTCCTACACCAACAATGCGATTTACAAAATAATAGAACTCGCTCGGCGCTAAAATAAAGCTCTGGCGCATTCGCCGTTACAATAATAAGATTTCTACCTACGCATTTGTTTAACACACTTCTACAATAAAAATACTTAAACGTACCTTAAGCTAAACATTGGTTATAGAATAATCATATTAATGAATGGCAATACCTTACCGTGAGTCAGTGTGTCTTCTTTCCCTGCAAGTGTGCTTGATTTACGCTTTGTAAAATAATTTACAGTTTACGTTTTACAACGGATAACGCGATTTACAAGCTTTTTTTAAGCAAGCTAGGTTCAATCCAGGCAAGATTCGCCAATGTTACGTATATAGGGCCTTGAGAGAAGCTAGATACGTAAACGGAAATAATTGAGGGATTTCAAGAGGGAATTGCTTGAACTTACCGTAAACTGATAGTTATTAATTTCTTTCTTTAGAGGGAATGGTCGCCAGAAAACTCAGCTCGTTACTTTAAAACTATTTATTTACAAAAAGGCCCGTGCTGGCCTGGAGAAAAGTTAAATGATATTGGCCCCCACGTTGGGGCTTATAGTCTCATTCAATTCAAGCTGATTTTCATTCACTTGGGTTGTTTAATGCACACTTGCGGCAGAGAGACGGCACGTGACTCATGGAATCTGGAAAAGAATCCCAGATTAAACGAGATAAAAGGAAAAATGACTTCTTGCTTTGATTAAGGCTGACTAATTCTCTAACATTGGGGAAGGTAAACTCGAATGGTTCACTGAGGTATGCACGAAAACTTGGTCTTTAACAAGTCACAAAGGGGAGCACGTGGCCCGATGAGGACAAAGGGCTTTTGATGTAGAAGGGTAAAAATGAGAATTGAAAATGAATTTAGCAAGAGTCGTATGGTAGAAAAGGTGCTGGGTTGAAGTTTACACTTTCAGACGTACCTTTATGGCAATATTCTGTGTATCTTGTAGAAGATGCGGCTCTGACCTCCTTGTTCAAGGTCTGGGGTCCGAAGGTCACCAGTAACGGTCCGTGGGTAAGGCCTTTTAATTTTGGGAGGCTGGCAATTTGACCTCTGTCCGAGATCACGTCTCGCAGCCGACTGAGACAGAATTCAGTTGGGTTGCTTGGGGGTTGGAGGTCAGCTTAACCCCCCACGATCAAAGGCAAATCCTGGGAAAACAAGCATACAGCCCAGCAGAGGGGTCACAGGAAAGAGAGCTTAAGGTATAGGTCTAAGAATACCAATCTGCCTACACCCTTCCCTTTTGAGATACGTCCCTACAGCTGATAAAAGACTCTTTTCCCCCAACTGGGGAACTTCCTATCTCTAGCTGGCGGGTTTTGGGTTTCCCGCGGTTACTAAAAATCAGCTGATATTCTAAAGAAATGGCTGCCGTTTTCCAAATCAAATTATTTAGTTAATTGCGGGGTAGACGAACGATCTATAAACGTCACAATATATATATATATATATATATATATATATATATATATATATATATATATATATATATATATATATGCAGTTGTATTCCACATAGGAAAATTAAAAAAGATATATCTCAGAAAATGCCCACAGTTTCGTCCTCCAATGGACTCTTAATAAACGCTCCAAGAAGAGGTCCATTGGAGGACGAAAACTGTTGGGCATTTTCTGAGATATACCTTTTTTCATTTTCCTATGTGGAATACAACTGCATTACTATATCTTCGTGCCTAAGAAGATTACCAGTACATATATATATATATATATATATATATATATATATATTATATATATATATATATATATATCAATGAGGAGAGGACATAAAGACGTGATAAAAGGGTCAATTTATTCCCGACGTTTTGTAATGTCTTCATTACATTTTCGAGGGCTGTACAAAATAGATAGCATAAAATAAATTAAAATAAAGCTAAGAATTTGAGATTTAAAAGTTGCACAATGATTACAAACTTAAAATATTAGAAATACTAAAAGGACACCTTTAAAAACAAAAAACGTAAACTAAACAGGACAAAAATTATTAAAATAAGTAAAAAAAAAACGAATGAAACAAAACAAAAAAAAAATAATAAGACATATTCAAGTAAAGTAAAACTGGACCAACCTATTCAGCGGCAATGCCAAGACTGGAGATAAAAGGAAGAAACTAAGAAAGGATTTTATAAATGTACAACATTCCAATGTTAAGTTTACCCTGGAAAAAGAAATTGAAAATCAGCTTTCTTTTTTAGACATCCTTGTTTTAAGACAAAATAATATTTTTAACACCACGATTTTTAGGAAAAGAACGTTCACGGGCTTAGGGTCAAATTTTTATAGTTTCTGTTCTTTAAATTTTAAAATTAATTCTGTTTTTACTCTCCTCCACAGGGCTCTTATGCTAACTTCTGATTGGTTTCTGTTCCAAGATGAGATCGCCTTTTTATGCAAATATTTTAAAGAAAACTGCTTCCCATCTGAACTGGTCTTTAAGACACTTCGCTTGCTTTTAGACAAGTACTTCTCGCTAAGAATGCCTAATTTTAATGTTCCTAAAATGAATTTTTATGCTAAGTTCCCTTTTTTATTAGATGATGCTTTTAGGAAAACATTTTCCCACCATATCCAAAATAAGTTTGGAGCTATTAAGGTTCATTTGATTCCCATTAATCCTGTTACCATTGGGTCATTATTCAAGTTTAAAGATCGTTTGTGCCCTTATATGTCCTCCGGGTGTGTGTATAGCTATAATTGTCCTAAATGTAATTTAGGAACTTATATTGGATCCACCAGGAGGCTTCTGAAGGTACGCATAGACTCACATCGTGGAGTAAGTTATAGGACAGGCAGCAAAATTGCAAACCCAGAGTTTTCTAATATTAGAAATCATTCGAAAATATGTAAAACCTCTATTGAAAACAAGGACTTTACAGTTGTAGGACGAGCTTCCAATAGCCACGATTTGACAATCCTAGAATCGTTAATGATTAAACGACTCGTCCCCTTGTTGAATAGTCAAACCTCTGCTGGCACACTGTACCTTTCTTAGTTTCTTCCTTTTATCTCCAGTCTTGGCATTGCCGCTCAATAGGTTGGTCCCGTTTTACTTTACTTGAATATGTCTTATTTTTTTTTTTTTTTTTTTTTGTTTCATTCGTTTTTTTTTTACTTATTTTTAATAATTTTTGTCCTGTTTAGTTTACGTTTTTTGTTTTTAAAGGTGTCTTTTTAGTATTTTTAATATTTTAAGTTTGTAATCATTGTGCAGCTTTTAAATCTCAAATTCTTAGCTTTATTGTAATTTAGTTTATGCTATCCATTTTGTACAGCCCTCGAAAATGTAATGAAGACATTACGAAACGTCGGGAATAAATTGACCCTTTTATCAAGTCTTTATGTCCTTCTCCTCATTGATGTATATCCGGCTGTGGCCACCGCTGATATATATATATATATATATATATATATATATATATATATATATATATATATATATATATATATATATATATATATATATATATATATATATATTTATGTTAATGGATGTATGTGCATGTGCCATTCAGCAATTTCAACCAACCCTAGTATACATATGACCTATCATCTGATAAAGAATACTGTGGGGGTAAGACATCACTGGCACCAAAGGGGAGGAAGGCATGGGAAAAGGATGAAATAACCGAAAATGAAAACGAAAGATTTTAGTGTCTAATCCATAGCTTTTGAGACTGCTTAGATAAATAGTGACACTCTCAATGTCCTTTAAGTCTAAGTCCAGCGCCGATAGTGAGGGGTTTGAGAAGGTGGTGGGGAGTGACGTGTAAATATAACTGAAAACGACAGATATTAGTGTCTAATCCACAGTTTTCGAGGTCACCGAGATGAATAGCGACACTCTCGATGCCTTTCAAATCCAAGTTTAGCCCTGATAATGAGCGGGGTGAAAAGGCGGTGGGAAGAGAGTGACATGTGAAAATAGCTGAAAACGACAGATATTAGTGTCTAATCCACAGTTTTCGATGTCACTGAGATGAATAGTGACACTCTCGATGCCCTTCAAATCCAAGTTCAGCCCTGATAGTGAGGGGGGTGAAAAGGCGGTGGGAAGAGAGTGACATGTGAAAATAACTGAAAACGACAGATATTAGTGTCTAATCCACAGTTTTTGATGTCACCGAGATGAATAGAGACACTCCTGATGCTCATGAAGGCCAAGTTCAGGCCCGATAGAAAAGGGGTTGGGAAGGGGACGACGTAAAAAATAACCCAAAACAACAGATAGTGTCTAATCCATAGTTTTTGAGGTCACCAAGAAGAAAAGTGACACTCCCGATCCCCTTTAAGTCCAAATTCAGCCCAAATAGGAGCAAGGGTGAGAAGGAGTGACATGTGAAAACAATTGAAAAGAACAGATATTAGTGTATAATCCATAGTTTTTGAGGTCGCTGGGATGAATAGAGACACTCCTGATGCCCTTCAAGTCCAAGTTCAGCCCTGGTAGGAAGGGGGGTGAGAAATGGTGAACTATAAAATGTAAAAAATGTTGGGCAATGTAAATGAAACAACAATCTTAACAGAAAAAAGGGAGAGAGAGAGAGAGAGAGAGAGAGAGAGAGTTTATTGGTTGTCATTTAGTATTGCCATACTAAGTTTTATTACTGTTCCTCTGCTTTCCAGGTAAGGCTAGAAACCTAAAAACACAAGCGAATATGATGATAAAGATAACAATGAAAGACAAGAGGTAAACAAGTTTGGAAAGCTATGGGACTTGGCCACCTTTTCTTGACCGAGGTATGGTAACATATCTGGGGTGAGAGGTATATATATATATATATTTTTATTAAATGAAGTTTGGTTGAAAATGTTTTTCACATAGTGACGTTCTGTTGTGCTTTCTAGTTTCAAATAGTTCCTCGTTGGACAAGTGGGCTACATGCTCGCCTACCGATTCGGTAGCAGTGAGTTCAATTCTCTGCTCTGCCAACATGGAATCAGAGGAAAGTATATCATGTGATTAGAAACTCATTTCTCGATAAATGTGGTTCGGATCCCACAATAAGCTGTAGGTCCCGTTGCTAGGTAACCAGTCGGTTCCTAGCCACGTAAAAATATCTAAGCCTTCGGGCCAGCCCTATAGGGGAGCTGTGAACCAACTCAGTGGTCTGGTTAAACTAAGATATACTTGACTTTTTTTTCTAGCTTCAAATATATATTTCTTGAAATTTTAGTTATAGATGGTGTGTGTGTGTGTATGAGAGAGAGAGATTAAAACGTCACATCCTGACAGTTATACGTTTCCTAACTGACTTGAGAGAGAGAGAGAGAGAGAGAGAGAGAGAGGAGAGAGAGAGAGAGAGGAACAGTTAAGAAGAAAAGAATTCCAAACCATGGGGTTGATCTAAGCCATACATACATAGGTATATGCCACTCTCTCTCTCTCTCTCTCTCTCTCTCTCTATCTCTCTCTCTCATAACTCCAGCAACCACTTTGATCTATAAGAGGATCTCACCTGCTCGAAGGGAAAGGAGTATAGAGACGACCCCATTGTCTCAGCCCGTGAGTAAGCGAGAGGAGAGAGCCAGATTAATTCCATTTTGACACTTCACGTGAATTATGTCGCGCCAGACTGAGTGAGACCTCTTGGGTTAATATCCCTGTCTATGAAATTCGTTTTGTTGTATAATTCTGTTTGTTTAGTTATGTCAAAAGCCCTTTATTCATTTTATTTCATTTTAAGAATTCGTGTCATACACTGTAGCGGCTGTTTCAGTTAAATTTCTTAATTCACTGACATTTTCCTAGTATCTACTGACGATTTCAGAACACTAACTGTTTGATTTAATGTTTTCTGGCATCGCGAAAACTGATGTTATTGACCCCGATATTTTCAGAGAATGAAATTATGGACATACATATATATATATATATATATATATATATATATATATATATATATATATATATATATATATAATCTATAGCTTTACTTAAGACCTGCTTCTGATACAAATCTAAAAATGACGATTTTAAAAGATGGTCATTAAACATATTTCCTGGAAACACTAAAAATAAATCAATAAATGATATGACTCACTTCAGACATGTGATGAATTCAGATGTTACAAAGTTTACCTGAATGAATGTTTCCATTCTGTATTATTAACTTAATACTATGTCTAAGGATTTATCGCTTGTGAAGTTTTACTTATCTTTAATCTAAACAGAAGTTGAATAAGTTACCAGATAAGCCTTCCACCATCACACCATTAATTATTATTCTAATAGACTAAATTCTCACGTAAATTATAAAGAAAATAAAAATTAGATTGTGTTTGACTAAAAGAAAAAAAAAGGACAAGAGAATTTACATCAAATACGCACCTCTGTTCACCTCTTTTACTGGAGGACTGATGTGAAAAAAGCGAGTTTTCTACCTCCAAAAGAGGGTGACTTCAGTTTTGATTGACGACATAGTACATTCTTAATCAGATAAAGAGTATGAATCGTTTCACGTTTTATGAAAGGTGCAGCAACAGTTGATTGGTCGGCAACAAACGATAGAAAGGAAGTGAAGACTGGAAACTTTCTTTTGTACAGACTGCAGACATAATTTTTCTATTTATCTTGGTTTTTGGCATTATGCCAAGCACTGGGGCAACTAAGGCCATTCAGCGCTGAAACGGAAATTGACAGGAAAAGGCTTGGAAGGTGTTACAGGAGGAAACCCTCGAAGCAGTTGCACTATGAAACAATTGTTAGGAGAGGGTGGAAAGTGAGATGGAAGATAGAGATTATGAACGGAGGTACAGTAAAAGGAATGAAAGTAGTTGCAGCTAGGGGCCGAAGGGACGCTTCAGAGAACCTTAAGTAATGCCTACATTGCACCGAATGAGGTACATTAACGGCACTACCCCCCTACGAGGCTGCAAACATAATAATAATAATAATAATAATAATAATAATAATAATAATAATAATAATTATAATAATAATAATAACATTCAGTTATATATTGCAGAAGGGTGGGTTACAGTCTGCTACATATACCTGAATGATAATGATAAAGATGATGGTGACTTGTAACAGAATTTTTTAGATTTTGATAATAATGCGATTCATATTGCGTGGGAATTCTAATCTTTTCAATAATAATAATAATAATAATAATAATAATAATAATAATAATAATAATAGGCAGTACTAGACATCAGATACAGCGCAGGAGTAGTGTAGTGGACGGAGGCTGAACTCCGCAGCATAGACTTGAGAACTAGGGAACACATGACAATACACAAAGTACTACACCCAAGAGCAAATACGGACAAATTATACATAACATGCAAGGAAGGAGGGAGAGGTCCGGACTACTAAGCGTAGACGACTGCGTCAACGTCGAGAACAGAGCACTGGGGCAATATCTGAAAACCAGTAAAGAGGAGCGGCTAACGAGTGCATGGGAAGAAGGTCTGATAAAAGTAGACGAAGACCCAGAAACATACAGAGAAAGGAGAATGACAAACAGAACGGAGGAATGGCACAACAAACCAATGCACGTACAGTACATGAGACAGACTAAAGAACTGGCCAGCGATGAGGCATGGCAATGGCTACAGAGGGGAGAGCTCAAGAAGGAGCCAGAAGGAATGCTAACATCGGCACAAGACCAGGCCCTAAGAACCAGATATGTCCAAAGAACGATAGATGGAAATAACATCTCGCCTATAAGCAGAACGTGCACTATGAAATTCGAGACCGTAAACCACATAGCAAGCGAATGCCCGGCACTTGCACAGAACCAGTACAAAAAGAGGCATTATTCAGTGGCAAAAGCCCTCCACTGGAGCCTGTGCAAGAAGCACCAGCTAACCTGCAGTAATAAGTGGTACAAACACCAACCTGAAGGAGTGATAGAAAAACGATCAGGCAGAGTTCCTCTAGGACTATGGTATCAAATAGTGATACGTGCCAAAATCAAGAAAAAAGTATCACTCATTGATGTTGCAATATCATGGGACACCAGAGTGTACCATGATATCCCATGAGAAACAAAGAGAAAAAATTGATAAGTATCAGGACCTGAAAATAGAAATAAGAAGGATATAGGATATGCCAGTGGAAATTGTGCCCATAATCATAGGAACACTAGGTACGATCCCAAGATCCCTGAAAAGGAACCTGGAGAAACTTGATGCCGAAGTAGCTACAGCACTCATACAGAAGAGTGTGCTACTAGAAGCAGCGCACATAGTGAGGAAAGAGACGGACTCCTAAGGAGGAAGGATGCAACCCGGATCCCCACACTATAATAAACACCCAGTCGAAATGGATGACTGTGATAGATAAAAAAAAAAAATTCAATTAAATTTTTTTTAATAATAATAATAATTAATATGAATATGAATATTAGTTGAAATTATATTCTTTCTAATAATAATAATAATAATAATAATAATAATAATAATAATAATAATAATAATAATAATAATAATAAAACCCAGTTGCTAAGACCCATAAAAAACGTAAGCTATCAAAATACCTCCGAAAAACCGACAACACTTCGCTTTGGTTCATTTATTTCTGGGAATATTCCCAGTAAACAAGAGCTAGCTGATATTCCAACGGGGGAAATTCGCTGCGCTCGCTCAGGTCTAAAACCCTAGGTATTGAAAGCGACTTCAACAACGCGATTTTAATTCCCACAAATGGATAACAAAGACGGGGACTCACAGCATTGCAAATGGGGTTGCCTTTCTCTCTCTCTCTCTCTCTCTCTCTCTCTCTCTCTCTCTCTCTCTCTCTCTCTCTCTTTGTAATCACATATTCACATAGTCGTGTGGGGCATATGCAAGAATATTGCAAAACTTCATATAATACTTCCGTACAGCTTGAAGTCTCTCTCTCTCTCTCTCTTTCTCCAGGAATTTACTGAAATGATAGGAAAAATGATTAACATTTTCCTCTCTCAGTCTCTCAAGAATTTATTTAAATGTTTAGAATTAAAAATAAAACATTTTATATATGTATAAATAATAAATATATATATATATATTATAATATATATTATTATATTATATATCAGATATATATATATATATATTATATATATATAAATCTCCAAGAATTTACTGAAATAATGAAAAGAACTAAAAACATATTCCTCTCTTTAATATTCAAGAATCTATCAAAATGCTCAAAATGGCTTTAAACTCTCTCTCTCTCTCTCTCTCTCTCTCTCTCTCTCTCTCTCTCTTCTCCTTAGAACTGCAACTCTACAGTGCCACGCGACGATGCTAAATGGAGACATTACTGCTTGAATTCATCATCGATCAAAAAAAAAAAAAAAAAAAAAGAAAGAAAAGAAAAAAAAAAACGCCATTCCTCAACGCAGCTTTTGGAAGAGATGACTAACACCAGAACATAAGTAGGTAAGTGGTCCAAAAGCAGCCTAACAGACACGATTCATAACAACCCCTCCTGCATTTGAAGCATTACCTTGCTGTGAACAACGATGCACTCAGTCACTCCGAAGTGTAGAGTTGTTACTTGAGGTTCTTTTTATTTTTTTATTTTTTTATTTTTTTTTGTCGTTTCTAAACGTACTTTGGGAAGCTTTGTTCGTTGAAGGAGAATTGTATAAATGGATGTTCACGTTTATATGATTTTTTTTTTCCACATGTTTTGTTCTGTCTTCATAAATATTTTAGACACCGCAGTTTCTGTTATAATAAAGGTCTGCGTAAATCATAATAAAAACGTAATATCAAACGCGCGCACTCATTCTCTCTCTCTCTCTCACACACACACACAATATATATATATATATATATATATATATATATATATATATATATATATATATATATATATATATATATATATATATATATATATATATATATATATATATATATATATATATATATATATATATATATCTTGTGTGTGTTTGTTTATAAGCGTGTGTGCGTATTAGTGAGTAAAACAGATTCGGGAGTGCTAATTTCAAAAGACACAATTGATTGATTGATTAATTGATTGTGAGTTATCTGGCGTCACAACTACCAGGGTCACTGACGCCGTCAAAAGACACAAAGTAAGTATGTTACGATATCTAGATACGAGTGGGCTTTTAATAGAATGTCACTCAACGATTCATATCTCTCTCTCCTCTCTCTCTCTCTCTCTCTCTCTCTCTCTCTCTCTCGTAAGTCAAAACATTGAATCTCTCTTCAACATACATGTGTACATACCGACATTATGAATATGTGTAAGTGGGCTGTAAGTATACATTATGAATGTGTAAGTGTGTGTAAGTACATTATGAATATGTGTAAGTGGGTTGTAATTATACAAGTATACGTGTATATCTTCTGTCAAATTCAAGGGTTACTGTGATTCATTCGCTTAGATTATATAAACAAAACTAATAAGCACTACAGAGCATCTTTGTCTGACATAAATTTAAATTTACTCCAAATCATTATTTGTTACACGCTGTTCATCATATTTATGGTTACAGACACATCCATCACAAACTAATGAATTGATATTTTTAAGTCTTGTAAAGCATAGAAACACAATAGGGTTTTTTTTATTTGATGACTATCAATTATATTTGATGCGAAAATTCTTCCGGTTTACGAGTGATGAAAATGCATTCCGACCTTATATGCTTAAGTGCCATATTTTCCGAATACGTAGTGCTCGGCCTACAACAATTTATTGAAAGAAAACTGGAGGAAATTCCTATGTAGAGATGGCAAAACTAAAGAAACGTTTAGTTCTTTGCACGTGCCACAAATATCAGAAGGGAAATAAAGTGTCCATCATTTGGAAAATGCAAATCCTATTTTATTTATAAGGAAAAACTTAAAATCTGTCCATAATTTGGTTATATAGTATGTAGTACACAAAAATAAATTTGTATTTATTAGAAAACCCTAAGATTTCGTTCAAATATTGATTTTACCTTACTAAGTGGAACCTCGACATACGAAAGTTCCTACTTACGAAAAATCCAAGTTACGAAAGCAAAGATGAATTGTGTGTGTACAGAAATCGTTCATTAGAAAAACAACATGTATCTTTCTATTTAAGGGAAAAAGAGTATAGAATTTTATCCAAAACTGAAAGAACCTTAGAGCTGCTCCTAAACTGAGGCAAAATTTGTCTTTATCTGTGTGGATAAATATACCTTTGCAAGAGCATAAACCATCCAATTTCAGTCAATTCCATGCATTTGAATAATAAAACCTCTCAAGTATTCAAAGTGTGACATTTATACTTTAGACGAGGAAAAATGTTCTTGACACTAGTCATTGTAACCTTACTTACGACAAACATTATAAAGGTTACCACATAGCAACGAAGGTAAAATAAATATATTGTATTTTCTAGACAAGTACAGATTATTTGCTCTAACGCCAAGCAATGATACTTCACATAACAAAGACCTTTAACCTACGATACATAACTGCTACTAAGCTTAGGGATGCGATTATGCTTAAAGAACTCAATTATGCTCACATACAAATAAACAAACTGCCGAGGTTGAATGTTAATTCTCGTATAAACTTTGTCTTTAATCTTGGTAATCTAGGGGGACACCACTTAAGGACATTATGGTAATAAGCCTTTAAGGGAAAAAAATGGAAACTTGCATAAGGAATCCTCTTTGCACTCTTTTGACTGAGGATATACATATGTTAACTAGATACGTGTTCAAATTAGGGTAATTATAGGGTAATTAAAGAAACCGGTATCCTCCAGTTTACCCTCCTCATGGGATAATTTAGTGGGATATGTTATAAAGAACTAGGTTTAGGAAACCATGAGGCCAGAGCTAGTAGCCACTATGGTCGTGAATTTTAAGCTAAATAAACTGGGTCTTCACGTCTGGTCAAATATATGGCCTCAGATAAAGCGTCAAATAATATATCACAAGCGTCAAGTTGGTCATCACAAACATAATTTTTTTTTCATAACTGGAAGGTAAAAGGGATCTTTCATTTAAGGAAAATAAACAGTATAATACAACTGTTAAAGGACATTTTAAGACGTAAAATGAAAAGTCAAATAAATAAATAAAACGAGTCCATAAATATCTTGGTAAAAAGATATACAAGTCTACCCTTATATATATATATATATATATTATATAGATATATATATATATATAATATATATATATATATATATATAGAGAGAGAGAGAGAGAGAGAGCGAGAGAGAGATGAGAGAGAGGTGGTGGGTTTATTCTGTTTATCTGTTCGATATCCTCAAATAAATGTTTTTGGTGCAACCGAAAAAAACGGGAACCACATCCAACTCTTGTAAAAAAACAAAAATTGCCTGCTATATGCACTTTTACTGGCTATATATATATATAGGTATATATATATATATATATAATATTATATATATATATATATATATATATATATATATATATATATATATATATATATATATATATTTATATATATATAATATACATATATACTATATATACTATTATATATACTATATATATATATATATATATATATATATATATTACGTATATATAGTATATATATATCTATATATATCTCTATATATATGATATATATATATATATATCTATATATATATATATAAATTCGAATATTCCCATAACGGTAAATTATAATGTAACTAGTTTCGAATACCCGTTTCGTTACAAACATTAATATAACTGACTAAAATTTGGTGTTAGTTCCCAGTAAATAACATTTACATCTAAATAAACCATTCAACAATATGTAAAATAAATTCCCAGGGCACTTAATTTCATCCACTAAAAGCATTGTTCGCAAGTGATATTGTGAAGTGGGAATAAAAAAAAAATACAAAAAGCTGCATATGTTTTCTGATAAGTAAAACTCTTCAGTACTTAACATGAGATCATTTTCTCTGCTGAAGTATCCGAGGAACAGATGCATAATTTTTTTTACGACAGAGTCTCTCTCTTTCTATTAGTATACACGAATACGTCTTCCATACGAGTTTATAGAAGTGCAAGAAAATGTGCTTATGTGAATTGCGAAAAAATTTGTATATTATTAATGAAATATTAGTCTTGTAGAAATGAATTTGTAGGCTCCGACAGTGAACGCAAAACATTCATAATTAATTGCAAACTGGCTCGTAATTCCAAAATGCTATAACAAAATTGCCTTCGTACACTTTCTACAAAATTTCAGTTTATCAGATTAGTAAAAAAAAAAAACTGGTATTAGTGGGACAATGAGATTCGTAAGTGTCACACTATGTCTCCATGCATTTGTAAAATCTCAAGAATTGTTTGAAAGAACACTACAAATGCCTTCACAGTATTACGATCCGCGGATGAAATTATATGACGCCAAAAAAGTCAAATAAATTTTACGATATAAACGTACAATGTTCAGAAGAGCTCTCGTTACACAAAAATGCCGGTAATTCTTTTAATATCGTTCTATGAAAATCATTATTTCTTCGTTTGGAGAGATGGCGAGTGATATATAAACCTCAAAGCCTAGATACGTGATCTAGAAAGCTAAGATGGTCATTATAATCTCAATAATTTCAGTGATTATTATTCACAAGACCACCACAGGGGCCACTGACTTGAAATTCTAAGCTTCCGAAGACTATGGTGATCACTGGCAAGAATTCAAAGGGGGCCAATGGAAAATAAATCAACAAATTCATCAATATATAAAAATGTAAGTAATTGATCAAAATGCAAGAAGTTAAAATTCCGATTGTCACACTTTTCAAGCATGAGTAGTATGAAGTAGATTTTTTCATTCCAAGTCCAACCAATTCAGCAATGGGTTTTGTAGCATGCTTCGTGTCGATACTGAATCACGAGACGAAACGGTTCTTTTGAAAAACATTTAACTAAATCACGAGGCTCATCAGTTAACATGTCTTTTGAAAAATATTGTTTAAGTAATCTTGAGTATAATGTCGAAACGAACCAATACAAAGTTGGCTTTAGCCTCAACTCCCAAATTCTAAGGCTTGACCTCTCATTAGGAACCAATGAGTTCATAGGAGCTGCTATAAAACTAACATCACCACATCCAAGAGTTCTTACATAACCGCCCCACGGTTCTTCACGCTCTAATGATGTCCACAGCGCCCCAAAAATATCCAAAACAGAGCCTTGACCCTTTATTAAAAGAGTCATAAAACGTGAGTGATGGCCCATTAACTCGGACGAGAGAGGAGGAAGAGTGCCGAGAGAGAGAGTATCAAAACACGCGAGTGAAGAAGAAGAAGAGGTTGTTTTAAAAACACTCGTCTCCCTTCAACTGACACTCGAGAGCGCCACTCTCACCTTTAATTGATGGGCAGTGCGGCTTCAATTGCTTGATTAAAATCGAGCCCTTGCTGGCTGGTTCGAGTGGAATATTCCGTTTATTGTTATCTATGATGTTCTGAGTCCCCGCCGAGATTATGTAATGTATTGGCCGGCTGCCTTCGAAGACCGCGCTCGACTTTTGTCTTGTAAGTAGTTGCTTGAAAGCTTGATGGATGGGATAGCCACGCTGTTGTGAGGGCTTGATCCACTCCGGAGTGCTTTGCCATTCACGACAGAGAGAGAGAGAGAGAGAGAGAGAGAGAGAGAGAATATTAGTTACAAGGATTTGGATGTCTCAAAGATTTGTGTAAGTCCATCCTAAGAAGAGACATCGTGTGCTCACTTATCTCTACGAGCAGGATTTACTGTTCATTCAGCGTCCTAATGAGAGAGAGAGAGAGAGAGAGAGAGAGAGAGAGAATAGTAGTTACAAGGATTAGGATGTCTCAAAGATTTGTGTTAGTCCATCCTAAAAGGAGACATCGTGTGCTCACTTATCTCTACGAGCAGGTTTTACTGTTCATTCAGCGTCCTAATGAGAGAGAGAGAGAGAGAGAGAGAGAGAGAGAGAGAGAGAGAGAGGTTTGGGTCATTTAAAAGAGAAAAGCTTCTTGCGAGTGTATACCAAAAGCAAATTACCTCAATACTTTCTAACAAATATGAGAGAGAGAGAGACCTTACCTTACCTTACAGACCTTACATCTCGGGTTGCCCCAGGTCCCTCAGTGTGAGGCACCTCTAATGTCTACCAGAGAGTTGCTAGTACATCTTCCGGTATATTTTGCATCTTCCAATCTTGGATGGTCTGGGATGCAGTTTAGATATTTGTCGAGTTTATTCTTAAACACATCTACGCTCACTCCTGATATATTCCTCAGATGAGCTGGCAACGCATTGAATAGACGCTGCATTATCGATGCTGGTGCGTAGTGGATTAGTGTCCTGTGTGCTTTCCTTATTTTTCCTGGTATAGTTTTGGGCACTATTAATCTACCTCTGCTTGCTCTTTCTGATATTTTTAGTTCCATGATATTTTCTGCTATTCCTTCTATCTGTTTCCATGCCTGAATTATCATGTAGCGTTCCTCTTCCTTTCCTTTCTTAAGACTATTATGAATTTTAAGGATTGTAACGTCTTTCCCAGTAGTCAAGGTCTTTAACTTCTTCTATTCTAGCTGTAAAGGACCTTTGTACAGTCTCTATTTGTGCAATATCCTTTTGATAGTGTGGGTACCATATCATATTGCAATATTCAAGTGGACTACGAACATATGTTTTATAAAGCATAATCAGTGTTCAGCTTTTCTTGTTTTGAGTGCCGTAACAACATTCCCATTTTTGCTTTACATTTTGCCAACAGAATTGCTATTTGATCATTGCATAACATGTTCCTATTCATCATCACACGAAGGTCTTTAACTGCTTCCTTATTTGTGATTGTCTCATTATTAGGTCCCCTATATGCATATAGCTTTCTTTCTCTGTCTCCATAATTTATTGATTCAAATTTATCAGAGTTAAATACCATCCTATTTACCTCTGCCCAATCATATACTTTGTTAAGGTCTCTTTGTAGAGCGTTCCTATCTTCATCACAAGTAATTTCTCTACTTATTCTTGTGTCATCAGCGAAACTACTCACTACCGAATCCTTAACATTACTGTCTATGTCTTCAATCATAATAACAAACAGTATTGCAGCTAACACCGTACCTTGCGGCACACCGGATATTACCTTGGCTTCATCCGGATTTCTCGTCGTTTGCAATAACTATCTGTTTTCTGTTGTGTAAAAATTCTTTTAACCATCTTCCTACTTTATCCACGATATTGTGTTTTCTAATTTTCTTCGCTAATATATTATGGTCTACTTTGTCAAAAGCTTTTGCAAAGTCTAGATAAACCACATCTGTTTCATTTCCGCTTTTCATATTTTTGAATATGTTCTCACGGTGGACTAACAGTTGGGTTTGTGTACTTTTTCCGGGTACGAAACCATGTTGTCCTTTATTAAACAATTATTATTATTAAATGTTTCATAATATTTTTCTTCATTACCCTTTTCATACTTTCATAATATGTGATGTTCGACCTCACAGGCCTCTAATTTACTTGCCTCTAGTCCTTGAAGTAGGGGTAATATATGCTAATTTGTGCTCATCATAAATCTTGCCTGTATCTACACTTTGTCTTAATAATATTGCAAGTGGCTTTGCGATAGAATGAACTACTTTCTTTAACAAAATAGCAGGCACTCCATCAGGCCCTGCAGCAGCTCCATTTTTAATTTCATTAATAGCCTGCACAATATCAGCTTCATTAATATCTATGTCAGCTAAATATTCACTATTTTCATCCCTTACTTCTATATCATTATCTTCATTATCTATTCTAGGGGTGAATTCTCTCTTATATCGTTCTGCCAATATGTTGCAAATTTTCCTTTTTTTCATTCGTTAATCTCCCTTCAATTCTTAGAGGACCTATTTGATTTCTATTCTTCTTTTATTCATCTTCTTCGCATATGAGTATAATAGTTTGGATTTTGCTTGATATTTAATAGGGTTTTTTCTTCCAAGTCCCGTTTTTCATTTTCTTTTGATTGTATAATCTTTTGTTCTGCATTTTCTATCTTACTTTTTAGTTCTATAACTTTCCATGCATTTTTTCTTTTGCAAGACCTTTTTTCCACTTTCTGATTTTCTGGAACAAGATCCTTCTGTCTCTTGGTATGCATGACTGATGTTTACTTTTCTTCTTCGGTATATATTTATCCACTATTTTCTCTAATATTTTATATAATATCTCCGTATTTACCATTTAATGTCTCACTTTACGAAAATGTTTATCCCAATCTTTGTTTAATTCTTCATTTATTTCTGACCTTTTTATTTTATATTTTAACTGTAGAAGTTGTATTTTTCCATATCCTTCCCACTTTTTCATTTCTTGCTTATCTCTGTTTTCACTTGCTTTGGAATGGACTGTTAATTCTATGACATTATGGTCTGAAATACTCGCATTATAAACTATTATTTCTTTAACATAATTCATCTCGTTCACAAATACTAGGTCTAAAGTATTTTCCTTTCTTGTTGGCAGGTGATTTATTTGTTGAATGTTGTATTCTAGTAGCATATCTAATAGCTTTTCGAATTGCCTCTTATCTTCTGCACTACTATTACTCTCTTTTTTATATGTATAAGTACATCCACAATCTCCTATTCGTTCTTTCCAGTCTACGAAAGGAAAGTTGAAGTCTCCAGATAGGAGAATAGTCCAGTCCTTGTGATTTCTACATATATCATCCAATTTTTCTATTATTAAGTCAAACTCTTTAGTATTAGGAGGTCTATATATTACTATGTTCATTAATTTTTCATATTCAAATTCTACCGCTATTAGTTCACATTCTGAGTTGGGATCGTTCACTAGAGAGAAACCTCATGTCTATGTTCTCAAACAAATACAAACAACCTCCCCCACCCCCTTCACCCCCCGCGATATTACCATTCTCGTACCAACTCGTCTGTGTCCAATTTGGACATCTGAATCATCCAGCAATCCGATCGTCTTTACAAGAAAAACTCTATAAGGGGCCCTTGACGGAACATATAATCTTATACACCACTCTTACGTAAGTGCTCGGCGCAAATGTATTTCCCAAGTGGTTTCAGATACCGTGTTCTAACATATCCGCTGGCGCCTCTTCATTAAAACCAAGAGCCGATGAGAAATATACCAGTTGATTATGAGAAGAGATCATCAAGACCCTTAATTGATCTAGGATGTACTTCTGATCATTAATGTTTTCGCTAAAAAGCTCTTTGTTCGCTTTTACTAAGTGTATATTACACAAATCCACTCATGCAGACATTAATTAAGTACAGGCATACTTACGAGGACACTTATGCATAAGTAATTGAACACATTTGCATGTATTTTGCTTTCATTTTGAACTTCAAAAAGAACAAAAGCGCTGTTCATTTGGAAATATATAACTCAAAATGCTTATAGAATTAACATATTGATAATCAGTATGCTCTTCCAATTTTTTAAAGGAACCTACCTAAAAATTGGTAAATACGCAATATTGTGTATTACACCATATACGTATATATATATATATATATATATATATATATATATATATATATATATATATATATATATATATATATATATATATATATATATATATATATATACACATATATACATATATATATATATATATATATATATATATATATATATATATATATATATATAGCGAATACCACGGGAAATGACAGTCAGAAATCCAAGCGCTTTCGTCTTTATTAAGACATCGTCAAGGAGCTACTGACGATGTCTTAATAAAGACGAAAGCGCTTGGATTTCTGACTGTCATTTCCCGTGGTATTCGCTTATTTATGAAGTCACGTGCATCTACTGTGATTTTTTAAGCATATATATATATATATATATATATATATATATATATATATATATATATATATATATATATATATATATATAGTCACTTTGATGTCAATAGTATTCATACTTTTCACTTGTGGAATTCGATGCAAAAAAATTATTGCATGCTCGCCTTCGCTCGCGTGGTGGGAAACCACCACTGCATGGTTTGCAACCCCTTCTCGGCTGTGCACGTATTAAAAAATCGAGAAAGGCTTTATATATATATATATATATATATATATATAGATATATATATATATATATATATGACTGGTAAAAAATGTTCTGTAACAACAGAATTCCATCTAATAAAAGGAGCCCATAAAAACACCAAAATGTAGAGAGAAAAGTACTATATTTCAGAGACTGCTGTCTCTCTCTTCAGTATATGAATGAGAAAAGTTTACAGAAAAGGTGGTATTTATACCAAGAGATTCGTCCACAAGTAAGCCAATTTAGGTCACCCCCCGCTGATAATCTTCCTTTAATCTTCTTAAGCGTTGGTTTGAATGAACACTGCGTCGACGATATCTGATATCCAATTCCCTTTTGAGATGTTCATTACCTGCTTCTCTTTTATTAAGGCCGATTCCATCATTTGACTCTTGTACCGGCAGCTGCTGCTATAAAATTACACGTGACATATTCCAGTTTATTCTATGGTTATGTTCATTTATATGGTTGAAAATAGCCGAGTTCTGTTGTCCATACCTAACTGACGGTTTGTGTTGTATTAATCTCTGGGGAAGTGATTTACCTGTAGTTCCGATGTAAGATTGGTCACAGTCCTGGCATGGGACTCTCATATACCCCAGAGTCTTTGGGCGATGTCTTTTGTTGGACGTTAATCAGGGATTTGGCTAAGGTATTTGGGTAGGTAAATGCAAAAGGGTTGGATTTCCCAAGGGTGTGAGTTACTCTCTTAATCGTCTCCAGGTGGGGAATTTTTGTTTTTATTTTATTGTTGGGTGTGTCTCTGGTCTTGTCTTTAGGGGGTCTGTAGAAAATTACGTTTGCTTTTTGAATTGCTTTCTCAATTATATGGTCAGGATACTTTAAAGATGAAAGTTGCTTGCGAATTAGTTCAAATTCTTTTTCCAGGAAATCTGGGGAACAAATTCGTAAGGCTCTTAAGAATAGGTTGCTAGCTACACCTATCTTGATAGTATTGTCATGATAGCTAAAGTAGTGAATATATGAAAGTGAGAACGTTGGTTTTCTGTATATGGTAAATTTGTATTCTGTCGTGTCTCTGATTATTAAAACATCAAGAAAAGGAATTTTGTTGTCTGTTTCCCATTCAACTTTAAATTTGATGCTGGGCACTAATGCGTTTAATTTTGAGAGGAATTCATTAAAATTACCCCACTTATTATCCCAAAATGTTAGTATGTCATCCACGTATCTCATCCACAGCATGTTTTTGGGTTTTATTGCATTTATTACTGTACATGGAATACTTTGAAGAGAGTAACTCACACCCTTGGGAAATCCAACCCTTTTGCATTTACCTACCCAAATACCTTAGCCAAATCCCTGATTAACGTCCAACAAAAGACATCTCCCAAAGACTCTGGGGTATATGAGATCCCATGCCAGGACTGTGACCAATCTTACATCGGATTTACAGGTAAATCACTTCCCCAGAGATTAATACAACACAAACCG
Organism: Macrobrachium nipponense; assembly: GCF_015104395.2. NCBI lineage: Eukaryota > Metazoa > Arthropoda > Malacostraca > Decapoda > Palaemonidae > Macrobrachium > Macrobrachium nipponense. The sequence continues at coordinate 199,345,841 of NC_087200.1, read as the reverse complement.
TCAGTTAGGTATGGACAACAGAACTCGGCTATTTTCAACCATATAAATGAACATAACCATAGAATAAACTGGAATATGTCACGTGTAATTTATAGCAGCAACTGCCGGTACAAGAGTCAAATGATGGAATCGGCCTTAATAAAAGAGAAGCAGGTAATGAACATCTCAAAAGGGAATTGGATATCAGATATCGTCGACGCAGTGTTCATTCAACCAACGCTTAAGAAGATTAAAGGAAGATTATCAGCGGGGTGACCTAAATTGGCTTACTTGTGGACGAATCTCTTGGTATAAATACCACCTTTTCTGTAAACTTTTCTCATTCATATACCTGAAGAGAGAGACAGCAGTCTCTGAAATATAGTACTTTTCTCTCTACATTTTGGTGTTTTTATGGGCTCCTTTTATTAGATATATATATATATATATATATATATATATATATATATATATATATATATATATATATGTATATCAGGGAAAACAGCAGTCATGCGTGATATATTCACAAGGATGCAAGGGAGACGTCTTCCTTGCTTCCTTGTGAATATGAAAAAGAAATGGACGTGGGCAGGACATATAATGAGAATGTCAGATAATAGATGGACGAAAAGAATAAGAGAATGGGTTCCTAGAGATTGCAAAAGAAGCAGGGGAAGGAAGAGAAGACGATGGATCGACGAGCTAAGAAAATTTGCTGGTATGGAATGACATTCAAATACAGTGGACTAGCAACTGCTGCAGCTGATGATATATATATATATATATATATATATATATATATATATATATATATATATATATATATATAATAATATATAATATATATATATATATATTACATATACTATATATATATATATATATATAATATATATAATGCATTATATATATATATATATATATACATATATATATATATATTATATATATGTATATAAATTATATATTATAATATATTATATAAATACTATATATATATATTAATCATGACTATATATATAGATATATATTATATATATTTATATAACATATATTATATATATATTATATATATATATATTATCCATATATATATATAATATATATATATATATTATATAATATATATATATAAAGTATATATATGTATGTATATATATATATAATATATATATATATATATTATATTTAATATACAGGTAGACAGATGATAGATACTGACTCTACACAATTTTGATTTTCTCTTACATACACAAATAGTGCAAATAACTATACGTGACGATATTCAAATTGGTAACAAACGTATAACAGCGAGCATTAATTCACAGGTGGCCATTTACTGAGACTGCCCACTTACCTGGAACAATAAATAATCGTAGAACGCAAATAAATGTGAAATCTGAATTCCCGAGTTACGATAATATTGATGATACGACCTAAATAAATTGGTGATTAAGAACTAAAGATAATGATACATACGAAGCACATTGTAAAATCCATATGCGCATTACTAACAGATCCTAAATGCATGCTTCCATTTAACCGATTCCTAAAACTCTATACATAATAGATCTTGAATGCATGCTTTCATTTAACCGATTCCTAAAACTCTATACTTATGTCAAAATATAAAATGTCCCATTGACCTACTTTTCCTCAAGACCCGTCTTTATAAACCTCCATGCGTCATATTCTTGTCACAAAAAAAAATAAATAAATAAATAAATAAATAAAAAATAAATAAATAAATAAAATACAAAAGCTCCCATCTTACCTTTGGCCGACTTGGGGATAAACAGCTCCCGTACCGTACTTGAAAGGTTCGTGTGACTCATATTCGGGCGAACGAGCTTACACTCTGGAATAAGTATAGAAATTATTAGCATGAAGCAGTAATGATAGGTTGTAAAAACTATAATGCAACAGGTTATACTACAACGGGCGTCTGTCATCTTGAACGAGTGCTAACTACATATTTGCTTACAGAATAAGATACATGATACGTACGTATATGTATTTATGAATATATATGTATATATCTGCGTGTATGTGTGTGTTTGTACAAATAAAGCAAAACTAAACGAGCTGTGGTCTGCTTCAAACTACTGGCGTTTTTTACCTCCATTCTCAAGATCTGGATCTCTAGCCATGAAAGAAAAATCCAAGACTTCATAGTCCATACAAAGACTATTAACTGTAATTAACATCATGAAAGCCTATAAACCACTGATGTGAGAAATCTAAATCTTCGATTTCTTAAAGATTTTTAATTCTGCTGTTCGGTACATCTCCCACAAATCAACATTTATTCTGAATATCTAAACAATATTGGAAATTTGTTGCCACTCGGAAATTTCGTCACTGACGGATTCAGACGAGTTGGGGTTTTGTCCAGAGTGACATAAGTCACAGAACCCTAGAGAAAATACTGGACTTTCCTACAGGTTAGTATAACTGCACTTAATTTCATATTAGAATTTTCTCTTTTTTCAAATAAAGCAAGCTTCCGAACTGTGTCCCGCTAAGCCACTGATAACGAGAGCGCGCTAGAATTTCTTAGCTTTTAGACCAGACTGACATAGAGGTTGCAAATATCTTACCAGCTTACTTCATATCTCACCAACATTGAGAGAGAGAGAGAGAGAGAGAATGACTTGCAAATCCGTCCGAATCTCTCCAAACGAAAGCCAGCGGCCGAAAAAAAATTCTGCAAACAAACGAGAGAGAGAGAGAGAGAGCTGTGCATCGAGAAGGCAGGTTGCAAATATGGAATCCATTTATCAAAAGGCTTTGTTGTGTGACGGCTCGCTTGATAAGGCAGGTGAGTAATGGTTCCGCGTATTCTTTTTTTTATATATGAGAATTCGTTTACTGGTACGCGAGAATCTCTCCTCCCGTTCCGGCACATAGACACCACCTGGAAAAATCTGATTACGTATTTTACGATCTTCTGTGTCTGTATCTCGGTGATGGAAATTGGTGTATTTTATTGAAGGGCCCATGTATCACAATTATTATTATTATTATCATCATTATAAATTACAATGCTTCTGATGCAGCTTCCCTTTCAACACCGCATGGTTAAAAGTCTATTATTATTATTATTATTATTATTATTATTATTATTATTATTATTATTATTATTATTATTATTATTATTATTATTATTATTATTATTATTATTATTCAGGAAATAAACCCTATTCATACGAAACAAACCCAATGGGGCCATTGACTTGATATTAAATAATCCGTTCTTTTAGAAGAAATACCAAGGTAATGGGGAATACAGAAGAAGAGATTACTTACGAAAAAGAAAAAATGAATTTTTAAAGTGACACAAGAAAGCACTAAGTTACAGAAGTTTGATAATGGACCACATTTCGTGGGTATAGTCAGTCCTTCACTTTTCGTAACTCAGTGTTACAGAATTGGGCTCTCATCTCCACGACCTGTGGTTCGAACCCAACGTGATACCCACCAATAGTCCTAGCTGGATTTATGAAAAGATTTAGGGCTATCAACTAAATTCCTAGGGACTTGTTGAGAACTGAAAGACTATATCTTTGTGGCGACATCCCCTGCCCCCTCAAGGAAAAAGTAATACGAGGGGAAAAATTACTTATATATATATATATATATATATATATCTATATATATATATATATATATATATATATTCATCAGGAGGTTAAGCTACGACAGCATTTATAATCGTTGCTACAAAATCACTTCAAAAACAAAAATAAAAAAAACGAAAGGGCGGGAAATGGTGAGAATCATGAATTCATTAGGACTTACGAATTAATTCTTTGAGAAACAAATATGAATCATACATCCAGTTATCCTTCATAGCGAAGTACGGAAGGGCGAGATTTTCAGTATATGAAGCGTTGTGAGTAATGTTTGTTGTTACAATAGCATCCAAATGTTGCCTTAATATGGATTCAGGTCTTTTCCCTTTATATAACCGCACGTCTTTGGCCTTCTAGTTCGGGTCTCTCTCTCTCTCTCCTTCATTTTGATTGAAGACTTTTTTCCTTTTATGTAACCTTCGCATGCATTTAGCCTCATAGTCCGAGACTCTCTCTCTCTCTCTCTCACTTCCGAAGGTCAAGTGTGCGATTCCATCCCAGATAAACACTTGAGAGAATGACCGAGAACTATCGCCGATAACATCATCGCCATCAGCGAATATAAAGGTCAAATATTGGAAGATACGTGTGAGAGTCGTTCTCTTAGTTGGCATCACGTGAGACCTCCCTCCCACTCAGCTCGGGATTTCATGACATTAAATAACACTCATGTATATATATGAACGTATACGTATGTATACATATTAGCTATGAGAGTATGGAGAGGTCTGTTTGTCATTATTATTATTATTATTATTATTATTATTATTATTATTATTATTATTATTATTATTATTATTATTATTATTATTATTATTAACCCTATTCGTATGGAACAAGCCCAACACATGAGTCAATGACTTGAAATTCAAGCTTCCAAAGATTATGGCGTTCATTTGAAACAAGTAACAGAGGGCAACGGGAAATACGGAAAGAAAATATCAGTTATTAGAGAACATAACTTTTTTAAAATAAATAAATCGCTAAAAATGTAAATAAATCATCAAAACACCTTGAACCTTTGAGGTTCAAAAGGAAATTAATAAATGATCCGCACTTCTTATGCCAATGAAGGAAAGTTACTAAATCGATATACCAACCAGTTGAGGTCACACTGATGTCTAGCGTACACCAATTGCAAAAATACCTAACAATTCAGTTAATTTACATATTACCATACATTAACATGTGAATGTAATGTTTTCTATGACTCAAAGAAATCCCGTTTTCTTTTAAGCAACGCTAAAAGTTTGTATGGTAAACTATTGCATACACGTCGTTGGCCCCTCCGGTAAACCATGACTGCGCATGTGAAACATGGTAACTAAGCACTATGTAAGATACTAAAGTAATTATAAACTTTGGGAGGTGTATTTTAAACGCTTCAACTGAAATGCCATAGTATACATATATACTGATATCTATCTACTTAACCTCCTTTTCAACTTTGGAACTTTCAGTTATATATAAATCAAGCTCTGCTTGAACAAAGAAAGTCTCATGAGTGCTGAATAACAGCAGATGAAGCGTTAATACACAATAAATGATTCCTTTCATCATTACTTGACCTCTTGCCACAGGTAAATAGGCAATTAGGCTGACTATAATGGCCGAAATAAATTAACTAAGAGCTAATTTACCGTAGCCTATGTTTAAACAGGTGCAGGCAGGAGCAGGCTCAAACCTGAATCTAAAATGAGTTGATTCTAACACTCGCACAGACAGCTGGAAGCGATCATGGGCGTCCTCTTGACGGGTGGGGCGGGGGGGGGGGGGGATTTGTGGCCGGCTAGACATATCTACAACATCCTCTTTATTCGGGTGGGGGGTGGGGGGGAGAGACAACATATCAATTGTCCCCCTCAATTTTTTCCTCTAATTTTTATATAATAGAGGCTGGAAATAAGGCTTTCAATATTATAAAACATACACTCAACACAAACAAGTGAAAATCATGATCTGTCATGTTCATGTCTTGCTGCACTTGACCGTCAAGACATAGCTAATAAATTTGTAAACAAACTGCCAGACACACGGGCAAATATTGTTTGCCAATTTTTAATGCTCCTATACTGTTTAGCTGTATCCAGAGAGAAAGCACTTTCTTCATCAATTGCAAAAATGTTGTAATAGTCTTCATGCATCTCTATCTTCCACCACTAGTTCTCTTCTCATCCAACTATGTTACTGCTAAGAAAATTTCCATTTCACATATTCAACAATCAATTTATTCAGTATTGTCCCGTTCTAAGATATCTCTTGCTTTTCCACTAGTAATGTCAAAAGCAGTACACATTCTCATTCTTGTCATTCACTTACTCACAACCTCTTTTCCTATCATTCCTAACCTTAAATATTAAAACCCACATTGGAGTAAAAGGCTTTTACTGTTAAAGAACACTACAATTTTGACTCATTGGAGTCCTATAAATCCTGTAATATATTACACCATAAACTAATAAGTTTATTTTTATCCTTATCACTTGTACCGTAAAAGTTTGTAGTGCTAAATACTGATCATAGTCTCTACAGAGTTAAGTGGAAGTCTATGCTGAGGATGTCACAGAAGACTTGTATCGTATTTTAGCCAAACTGTAAATTATGGACTTATAAACTTGTTGACTGATAAATATAGATAAACCAGTTATCCTTTTCCCTTAATATCATCTATTTATTCATATTTACATGGCATTAAAATGCACCAAATCATGTTTATTTCTTCAAAAAATTTCTCGTGGGAGTACAGCACCCACCCCAACCTCAAACCAGTAAGTTGGATAGGCTAGATATTATTACCCTGCAGTTTTCAGAATGAACCCCCCCACCCCCTCCCCCTAACTTTTAAGAGACCCTGGGAGCGCTGAGATTTGAGTTGAAATCATCAATTACCGCATTAAAATACGGTTGACCTGTGCCAACGCAGAGGCTGGCAATACTAATCGATCATTAGTCACTAGGCCTAGTCCTTCCATATTAAACAAATGTTCGTAAATAGTACGTAAATGGCACTCTACACTGTAATTACAGACATAGAAAAGAGAATATGAAACATGTTATCAAGTACAAGTATCTCCTAAAAGTTATAAATCAGCTCATTGTGGGATCCGAACCACATTACTTCGGGAAATGGATTTCTATCACCAGAAATACAAGATTGAACGAAGCCAGTTTGGTTGTATAACGTAAATTCATAGTCGTCTACATTTACTCATACACCCTCTATACCTTTTCTCCAGCCTTCCCCGCCCCCTCTTTTCTTCTCTCTTTTCTGGGGGGGGGGGGAAGGGCGGGGGGCGGGGGGTTGCCGTTCATTAAATCAGAAGACAACCTTTAACGGCCAAGCGCAATTGTTCAACTTTCCCAAACTTCGGTCATTTGGCTCTTTAGCTACACCAGGCTTTAGATAATATATCATTTAACGTAATTTTCAACGATTATATATTAATATATTAAAAGTGATTAATGGAAAGAATATTCATACATAAGGGCGCCTTACGAGACGTTCTCACGACACTTGAGTTAGTTCAACCTCCATCGGCCTAGATTTAGTGGCTCAATCAGTCTAAGCTTCAAGCTTCATTTGTCTCTTTATCTACGCCATGCTGCTGATATTTTATCGCTGAATTTCATTGTCGTCCTCCCGATATAACATAAATAAGTGGAGAGAATATCTGCATGTAAAAAAAAAAATAATAATAATAATAATAAAAAAAAAAAGGAATAGCACTCACCGACGGTTAAGGAAGAGGTCTGGGTACGGGTGAATGAACTTTCGACTTGCATTTAAAAAGGAGCATTTAAGAGTGAAATCTTTAGCATTCTTCTTCCACTTCTATGTCTCCTTTGCTCCCACTGACCTTTCCGAGCCTGTAGCCTCATATTCGATGGAAATCTCGTAATAAAGCGTAACACTATTTAAAAAAAACACTAACGAGACATCGAGACATCTTGCCATGGTTAATGACTTGGCGGGTTATCCCGCCCGAAATTGGCCCCGAATGGTCGGTGTTAAATCGTTGAAATAAGCGACTAAATCAGTTTCTAAATTTACTCTTATAATTATTTTCAGCATTATTCACATAGGCTTTGTTTGGAATGTATGAACCTTATACATTAAAGATCTAAAATTACATATTTTAATTTATCTCTAATAAAATGTTTAGATATAAACTATAGATTTATTTTTGACAATGATACCAGGGGAACCCGTTGTACAAAAGTGTAAACCCCGTTTATGGAGTCCTTTTAAATTTTCGAATTTCAATGCAGTCATAGCCGTAACTGGTTTATTCACTCTTCCATTTCTTGATTATCACTGATTCTTAGAAACTGTATTTTAAACGATAACGTATTCTAAGAAATCAAACTTATGCCGCCAATTCGATGGGTACACCCTGTGTGTATTGATTTGATGAAAAAGTCATTAAACTGTACGCCTAGCAGGACACCAAATGTTCATATTAACATCAGAATGTGTATTTCTTAAAGGTAAAATGTATGAAATAGTTAACCATTAACGTAAGGTACGCTATTACCTCCTCATTATTATCATATGTCAATATTATATTATAATAATAATTCTCACTCAGACACCTTCGCCAACGGCCATCAGACAGGGGTCTTTTAATGTATATATGTCTATGCAACTTTCACCATTACTTTGCCGTTTTCTTCGGTCATTGTCAATCTATTGATAATTATTCTATGCAACATCATAACATTAGACTCAGTAACATTGATTATTAACATCAACATCACTGCCCATTTTTCGTGTAGGCCTAAACTCCGAACTTTCCAAAGTTATCTTTTTGGTATAGCTTTCGAAAACTGTTTTTTTAATCTATGAACTTTGCGATATATAATCTCTCGAAAGCTATACCAGAAAGATTACTTTAGAAAGTTCAGAAAGTTTAGGCCTACCGGAAAATGGCCAATGATGTTGATGTTAATAATCAATGTTACTGAGTCTAATATATATATACAGTATATATATATATATATATATATATATATATATATATATATATATATATATACATATATATATACATATATATAGTGTATAAGTGTGTATACCTATGTATAGCATAACTTTGGTATCTTTATGATTTTTGGTATTTTATAACTTTGGTATCTTTATGATCTTTGGTATTTTATAACTTTGGTATTTTTATGATCTTGAAACTATAAATTTCATATTTTATAACCTTGGTACTTTAATAACATTGAAGTCTCATAACACTCATATTTCATAACCTTTAAATTTTAAAACTTTCATATTTTATAACCTTGATATTCTTGTAACCCTGATATTTTATAACCTTGGTATTCTTATAACCTTGATATTTTATTACTGATACTTCATAACCTTGATAGTCTTGTAACCTTGATGGTTTTTGTTAACGCTTGGTATTCCTTATGGTATTTTCTTTGTAACCTTGAAATAACGTATAACTTTCCAATATTTTTATCAACCTTGAATTTTATTTTTAAATAAGCTTACTTCATACCTTTTGAATTGTGATATCTTGGGCTAACCTTGATACTTTACAATTCCATATTTGTTAAGAAATAACTTGCTAGATTCCATAAAAAAACTTAATTATTTTTATGAACATCGACTATTTTCATAACCATGATATTTGATAACCTCAATATTTGATAACTTTCATACTCATAACCTTGACATTTTTTAACTTTGGTATTTTACAACATAGATATTTTATAACTTTGATATTTTATGCCTTGATTTTTATACCTTGATATTTATGCCTTGATTTTTATACCTTGATATTTTATGCTTGATTTTTATACCTTGATATTTTATGCCTTGATTTTTATACTTTGATATTATATGCCTTGATTTTTATACCTTGATATTTTATGCCTTGATACCTCATAAGCTTGATATTTTATAACCTTCATTATTGTATAACCTTGATGTTTCATAAAATTAATATTTATAAACTTCATCATAACTTTATATGTTACATCCTTGGTGCTTTATAGCCTTGATATTTTATAGCCTTGATGTTTGACTGAAAGGGAACTTAATTTCATTACAAGAAAAAATAATATAACCAATATATTAAAAGACATTTTTGGTGGTTGGCCTAAACAGATATGGGTCTAATTTTGTAGTGTAATCATTTCGTCCTATTTGGTTTTCTTTGTCATTTTTCTCTGATAACATGTTGTTCATTCTTTACTTCCATATTACTTTCTCCGTCGAAAGCTTGAATAATAATAATAATAATAATAATAATAATAATAATAATAATAATAATAATAATAATAATAATAATAATAATAATAGAAATTGGTTACCTATTCCTTCTTGTGCTTTGCACTTTTGTCATGTTTCACTCATTCTCTTTAAGCTTCGTTCAGGAGCTGCCTTGTAGGTTGAATGTTGTTTTGAAGTTGTTAAGAAAAGTACTCATAATCTGCAGAAAATCATCATTCATTATCGACATTTTAAACAACATTTAGTGAAAACATTATACGTAAAGTGTTCCAATTGTATCGTATTATTTTGAACTCTTAGTTCGAGTTGTTCCCCTCAATGTAAGAATAAGCATAAATAAAAATGTTCCTTTCATTGTCAACCATTCCTTGGTAAGGAGGTAAGATATTATAGTCCAGTGCTTTGGGATTAGAGGGCCACCTTTTCAACTACTTTTCTTGGTCTGATGCAGCATACCATTCAATAAAATACAGGGTCCATTATTGCTCACACAGTTGCACTGTGGAACAGCCTCCCTGAGGATGTGCAAGAGAAGATGCATTGCAATACAACCCTGAAGCAATTTTCCTTGTAATTTAAGTGATTTGCTTATGTTTAAATGGATTCATTCATTAATGTGCTAATTTATTATTTCTTTTCTGATAGCTGAACTCATGTTTTTGTTTTTCCTTCATTAATTTCATTGACTTTTCCCAAATGAACATCATACTCTTTGGGAGCTCGAATTCCACGTCAATGGCCCCTATGGTGGGCTTGTTCCACATGAATAAGGTTACCTTCTAATAATAATAATAATAATAATAGACCTACTTTTCAAAGGGGGACTCATGAGGGGGGATAATTAGGTAAAAAGTGCTGAATGTTACTACAAATTATAACAATATCTAATAACTTACATTGCTCTGAACTGGACGACTTTTCCAAGAAGTCTGAGCGTTAAGAATTTGTCTGACTTTTTCAACAACATTTTACATAAATAGTTCCACCTTAAAAGTGTCGTGAATTCAATTATTACATTAATCATTTATTCACCCATATTTTCAAATATGGCACTCTTGAGTAGGGAAGAAACAGCACATTGAAGATGAAAATGAAATAAATGTCATTTTTAATTATATCACATAAGAATGGGAGCTTGTTTTCACATAGGAACATGATACCCACTTTCTAGATTTAGAAAGAGACGCAGTTCTTACAAATTGAGGCATTTCGTGACAGAAGGCAAACTTTTTCAACCACTTTGCGTAGGGTTTGAATGGAACCCTAGTACCATAGTCACTGCTACTTGTACGCAAAAAGCTTCAGGTCCCTTTCGTAGGCTTTACGCAAAGCATCGAGCTGCTCTTCGGAGAGCATCTCCTGGTATTCGTCCCATAGATCTCTGTTAGCGCCAATCGACGACCCAGACGCACCGGAGGGCAAGCGGACGTCCTTGGGGGCTCCTATGCGTCTAAGGAATCTCTCCGAATCCTCGTGGAGGGTCTCGGCCTTGGCGATCACGTCGTACTCGACCGCGCAAGGATGACATATCGCTTCGTAGGGCTTCCAGAGATCATCGGCCATCTTGTTGTTGTTCCCCTTCGTCAGGAAACTGACGAAATCGGGCCAAGACACGCTTGAGTTTGCGCTCGGAATCCGGTGGTGGTGGAGGTGGTCGTGGATAGCCGCACGAATGGCCTTTTGGTGGTGGCTGTCGTCGCTCTGATTATATATTCTGGCTCTGTAAGTAGACAGCAGACGAAGGAACGGATGCTGGACAACGACTACCTTCGTGTAAGTCATCAGCTTCAGCCGTAGCGAAGCTCTCTGGGAAGAAGAATGAATTATTAGGATTATAATAATTAGCATGGTGTAGTACAAGAGTTGTATTTAACATAAGATTTGCAGAATGAAGCGATTATTATATGTGTCCATTTAAGCACGCAAACACACTGCTTATATATATGGTATTATATATATATATATATATATATATATATATATCTATATATATATATATATATATATACATATATATATTAGATATTTGTGCTTTTGAGCTTCAAGATTTCCTCAAATATGCAGTGCCAGGCTTGCTCATGTAATGTAATTATAATAGATGTTGAATCATGGATAAGGATGGCTGTTTAAATGTCATTCTTCCAGAATCTAGTAGTGTAGAGTTACACACCTCTAGGCCTATAGACCTAACTTTTCCCGAAGAGTCGAACTTGAACGTTCCCGTTCTTATTTCAGTAATTAAAATAGGATCTTTCCTTTTTTAGGGGTCGTTATCTATGTCTAATATTTCTTGGGGTCATTATCTTTATGATATTGACAGTCTTTTGTTTATATTTTCCACGTAATCCCCAACGGCATTTGTACTAAACACGCCACAATGATGGATACATACCGGGTTAAAACCCTCTGGGTCACTATCTAAGAAAGATATCAAAAATAATTCCATAATCCATAGTATCGGCTTTCTTCCTTTATTTTGAAAACATTCTTCAAAGCAAGACTATTTACAACTGCTGGATTGAGTGGACATACCAAATTCAGCTAGCTGTCAGGAATAGAGGAACTTAGTCTATACAAATAGGTTAAGTAGAGTCAAATCACCTCAGGCTAATGAAGAATTAAGCACTGGAGACGAGCAACGTTAGATTTTAATAGTATATCATTGTATTATTTATGATAATCATCATCTACCAAGATAACACGCAAACCTCTGTTCTTAATATCAGCATCATAAACCGGAATTAAACTTACAGCCTTGGCTTCGTCCTGGGACTCGTAGACGCTGCTCAGGCTCGTTCGAGACGAGTCTCCCGTCAGGGACTCCCACAGACTCCCCCAGGAGTCTAGAGCTATCTGCGAGAGGAAAGAATGATAAGAAATTCCCGTCTTGAATGATTTTAATAAAATCAACAGCAAAACAAAAAGAAAAAATGGCCACATAAAGAAAACTAGTACTACTGGTACTAGAGCCGGTTTGAATAACAAATGTTTATCAATTAATATTATTAGCGAGAACTCTTTTAAACGATTCGTATGGATATTACGACAATTATAATTCTCTGTGGGTGTGAGTTATTCCCCGAGGTATACAGAATTCGATATTGAACGATGCTTGTGGTTTTATATTTTTGAATATTAAAAAGTTACGTGTGTGTGTGAGTGAAATAATTATATATATATATATATATATATATATATATATATATATATATATATATATATATATATATATATATACATATATATATATATATATATATATATATATGTGTGTGTGTGTGTGTGTGTGTGTGTGTGTGTGTGTGTATGTATATATATGCATATACTGAGTACCATTGGTTACGATGAAAGTACCATATAATAAGCGTGCATAACACTGAATATCTCTCTCTCTCTCGCTCTCTCGCTCTCTCTCTCTCTCTCTCTCTGACCTCAGGTATGTAGCAGTAGATGACTCCACTGCGATCGTCCAGCAGGAGATGGCGGAAGTGCAGAGCAGGAGAGAGCAGGAGCCTCTCCAGGAGGTCTCTCTGGGAAACGCGAAGGTGGTTGCAGGTCGTCGTCAGGATCCGTTTCCGCAGCTCCTGCCTGTTGCCCCACTCCGTCCATCCGTCCTCGAAGGCGTCGTCTGCGGACGGCGTCTCTGCGGAAACGGAATTTCTCTCTGTGGTGATGGTGGTCTGCTGCGTCGGACATTTGCATGTCCGAAATAGGACTATAGTACTACTATGGCTGTGTGAACCGCCTGACCACATCTTGGCTCAGCTCTGTCACAGAGACAGGTTTCTCTCTCTCTCTCTCTCTCTCTCTCTAACAGGACCACAGCGGAGATTATTCATTCATGACAAGTTACAAGCTTTCTATGACTAACAGTCCTCGTGACCTTAGCCTTGCTCTCCCTGCGGCATTCTTTTTTTTTTTTTTTTTTTTTTTTTGGTGGGGGGGGGGGGGGGGGTGGGGGGGGGGGTTGGTCCGGTCATTGTAAGTATGCCTGACAATGAGGAGACTAGTACTTATAGTCCTAGAAAGATTGTGACATATCCTGGATCATTATCTCCGCTAGATACCATCCAGTTTTATTGAGGTCCTGTTACTAAGTGTATTAATGCACAGAAAGAACAATTGTGTGATATATATTTAACAACACAACATCTATATATAAATCAAACCCCCTTAGATCATAACAATTGAGAAACTAGAAATATAACGGGATTTGCAGCCTATACGACAATCAGCGCCGTAATTGCTGTCTTTAAAGGTCATATGGAATCCCACCTTAATTCTTTGTGCAGAATATATAATCAGGCAACTGTTTTGCTGGCGAAAAATTACGATTAATTACGGTAATTTACCGGCATTACTCCTCATTAAACGGTACAATTACCTTCTGGGAGACTGTTGACTGCATTTTTCCAAACCGTCTGAACATCCCTGGAAAAAAATAAAATAAAATAATAATAATAATAATAATAATAATAATAATAATAATAATCATAATAATAATATAGACACAAGACTTTGAAAGACACGGCTAATTACACCCAACTTCAGAACATAATTTAAGGAGAAAGCTTCGACCAGCACTGAAAGATAATAGAGAGAGAGAGCGAGAGAGAGAGAGAGAGAGAGAGAGAGAGAGAGCTACCTAGCTGAAAGTGACAAGATGAGAAATGGATTCTCATATACTCCAACAACTTGAAATTTTAAGACGACAAGTAGAGAGAGAGAATTTTACAAAGTTTATCTTTAAAAGAGAAGAAAATACAAGATCTCTTAAAGCATCTGTTTCCCTTTCGAGTGAAACGGCTTATAACTTTCATTTGAGAAAATTCGTATCTACAAAGAAAGGTTGGCATATGTATGGTAGCAAAAATTGCAAACGTCACTTTTTTGCACCTGTTATGGCTTTCTCTCTCTCTCTTTCCCTAGAAATGGTTATAATTATGGCTAGAAGAAAGCGAGTAGCCTATATATATATATATATATATATATATATATATATATATATATATATATATATATATATATATATATATGTGTGTGTGTGTGTGTGTGTGTATACGTGTGTGTGTATGTATGCATTTATGTATGAAAGGAACACATAGAAAGTTTAACATTCTACACAGTCTCAGGTTATCTATTTTTGGCTTTCTTTTCAATTTCTATGAGAGAGAGAGAGAGGTGTCACTCGCGTAAACCCATAACACTTCAAAACAACCGCACACTCGGTGAAAAGGGTTACCGTAAGCAACGCCAGCTAACATATTCCGAAATATAATTTTTTTTTGGGGGGGTTGTTTATAAACTTACCAAGCGGCGTAAACAGACAGACAGACGATCAATGCGAAGACCAATTTTGTTTTGAAATATTTCTTCAAATCCATCACTCCAGGAACGAACTTCGCTTTCTCATAGAGATAACTGCATTTCTTTCTCTTGTTTGTGTGTGCCTTATTTATGGAGTTTATTGTGCCTTTCGTTTTAATATACACACTCCAATTATTATTCCTCTTCTCTTATATTCACGAGATTATCAAAGTAAATCTTACTTTATTTCTTCCTTTTGCAAACTTTACCGCTATCCGAAATTTCTTGGAATATCGAAATAAAAATCTTGATTTTTTTTATTGTGCAAACTTCACCAATATCTATTTTTTTATATAATAACTAAATCAATGTATTTCTTGATTTTTTTTCCTTTTGTGAACTTAACCAATGTCTAATTTTTTTCAGAATACCGAAATAAATTTTTTTTCTATATTTCTTTACGTTCCAAACTTCACCGCTATCCAATTTTATTTCAGGATATTGAATTAACAATTTTCATCTGGATTGATTTCCTATATTCTGAAATCTCCACCAATATCTAATTCGCTGTCATGGGTAGCGATCTCTTTACGAGGTCTGTTTATTGTCTAATTTATTATCATAACACGTCCGATGGATGATGGAATTGTCTTCGGCTTAGATAAAAACGTCTCGTAAGGTGTTTTTTTTTTTTATCTCAGTTTAGTATTGTGGCTTTTTTTCTCTAGAGAAATAGAGTGATCTCAGTTCAGTTTTTGTAAAAAAAAAAAAAATGGAGAATTATCTTTATATTAAATGCTTTCGTATCACTTAGCATAATTTAATTTTCTTTTCATGATAACATTTTTGATGGTTAGATATTGCAATACTTTTAATATTCTAGTATCTTAACGTTTTAATATTTCCAATATGTTAATATTCCTAACATTTCAATACTTTAATATTTCAATATCTTAATATTTTAATATACCTAATACATTGATAACTTAATGTTTTTTGGTATTTCTAATATTTTAATATTCTAACATTTTGATATTTCATTATTGTAACTTTTCATATTTTAATACTTCTAATATGTTAATATTTCTTTTATTTCAATATTACTAATATGTTAATTTTTCTAATATTTTAATATTTCTAATAAGTTACTTTTTCTAATATTTTAATATTTTTAATATTCCCAATCTTCATAAAGAGTTTCATTCCAGATATTATTTCTAGATTTCTATCATAAAATATAATAATGTTTTTAATCAGCTGACGTGTCAAAAAAAAAAAAAAATATATTCATTTTATATTAAATGCTTTCGTATCACTTAATCGAATTTCACTTTGTTTTAATAATCACATTTTTATTGTATTTTGTAAGTTTGTTTAGGCTCTTTTAATAAACGAATAGGCCTCTTATGACCAAAAGACGAAATCTTTAGCAATAAATGAAACATTTTTTTTATCTGTATTTACGAAAAAACAAAGACATACAGAACCAAAACACATTTACTTTACTTTCCAGCGACTTTTACTTTTCCAGGAACTTGGCTCTCCAGCAAATTTCTTTTCCAGCGACTTTACTTTTCCAGTGGCTTTAATTTCCAGCGACTTTACTTTTCCAGTGGCTTTAATTTCCAGCGACTTTACTTTTCAAGTGACTTTAATTTCCAGCGACTTTACTTTTCCAGGAACGTGACTTTCCAGCAAATTTCTATTCAGCAACTTTACTTTTCGCAGTGGCTTTACTTTCCAGGAACTTGACTTTCCAGCGACTTTACTTTTCCAGTGGCTTCGCTTTCCAGCGACTTTACTTTCTAGTGCCTTTACTTTATCATAAACTTTACTTTTTAGCAAATTTCCTTTCCAGCGACTTTACATTCTAGCAACCTCGCTTTTCCAACGATTTTACTTTCCAGACACTTTGCTTTCCAGCAACTTTATTCTTCCAGCGACTTTATTTTCAAGCAACTTTACTTTCCAGCGACTTAACTTTGCACCGACTTTACTTTTCCAGCAACGTTACTTTTCAAGTCTCACTAGTGACTTTATTTTCCAGCCACTTTATAAGTTACTTTACTTTCCACCGAATGCACTTCCCCATCGACTTTATTTTCCAGCGACTTTATTTTTCCAGCAACTTTATATATTCAAATTCACTACTTTCCAGCGATTCACTTTCCAGGGATTCACTTTCCAGCGACCAGCTCCTTCCAGACGCGAATCACATGGAACACTGAGTAGTGAGGAAGACTCGAGTCATTCATCTGGTCGATGGAGAGCAGAGAGAGAGAGGAGGAGAAGAGAGCAGAAGAAGGAGACGAGAGAGAGAGAGAGAGAGAGAGAGAGAGAGAGAGAGCAGGTCGCTAGGATAGCTTCCTGTAGGAGTCGTTTCGAACTTCGTACTTACCTGTAAGGGATGTCCCACATTCCTTAATGGTAATAATCTTGCCGCTAGCAACCTGCGGCAATACATGGATTTTATATATATATATATATATATTATATATATATCTATATATATATATATATATATATATATATATATATCAATTAGAATAGTCACTCTCTCTCTCTCGGGAAAGGGTGAGACTTGTAATTCTCTCTATCGTCTAATATATATTATATATATATATATTATAATATATATATAGATATATATGTATTGTAGTGTGTGTGTGTGTATACATTCACTGACTCATTTATCAATTTATGTATGTGCGTTCGTTCGTATATGCTTATTCCCATACTAAATGTCACGCAATCCTTGTACTATACTACGCAGCATCGCGAGAAAAATGGAACTACAGATAAAAAAAAAAAAGGAGATATTGAGTCTTCTTACAAAAACTTCATTCATTAAAATAAAAAATAAAGCAGGAACTACTTCCACGTAGCAAAATAATGGACGGTAATTACCTTGACAAAAAACATACACACACACGCACGCGGTCACGGCAAGGAGCAGATGTCGGCGAGATTGTTAACATATTTCACTGGAAATTCATTTATGTATTTATTCGTGTAATCTGTGATCTTGTTCATTCCTTTACTATTTAGTAGTAAAATTCTCATTCTTTGGATGGTGTCGTTATTGTGATTACTTAATCTGACTGTATATACTTCATCATTTTTATTTATTTCAATGCAGTACCTACCTACTGCGTCTAGTACCACTTCATGAAAAATGGGACATTCTGAAACCACCGTAGATCTAGAAACGGTCCCCTCATTACCAGACCTTAAACCGCACTATTACACTTTATAACAAATACTACAAAATTACTTAATAAGCGATCTTATCGTAAAGTACATGGCTATAGTCTCATGGGGCTTAGTACTACACCCGTCATCTTCAAAACAAATAACTACGCAGAAAATTACCTATGGAAAGTGTTACCAACCACACGACGCAGACACCTTGCGCAGCTACGGTTATTTGTCGCCATATAATGACACTTAAGTGTTCCCTTTATTCCAAGGGGAAATATCGGGAAACTCAGACTTTTCGTCGTAATGCGTAAAAGTAACAAGAAGTGGGTGGTTAGCTTTTACGTTGTATAGTTCGTAAAATGCTTGATATTTTACCCTCGAGAAATACTACCAAGCGCTTTCGTGTTTTTTCAACACTTTTTCGAGGTGCAAATGTGTTGAAATAGCACGAAAGCGCTCGGTACTCCTTCTTATATATATATATATATATATATATATATATATATATATATATATATATTATATATATATAGATATATATAATTTTTATATATATATCGACAGAAGTTTATAAAATTGCCAGGAAAGCGGATAAACATCAACTTCTTATCTTACTGATCCGTGAATTCAGTCACGACTTTGCAACACGGAAGAAATAAACCGCTATCTCGCTCAACAGTGTTTTGGCAAATTCTTGAGTCTGTTCATAGGCAGATACAAGATTTCAATCATGTGATATAATTATTCTGTTTGGCTGATCGAGTGGATCCTTAGTACCAAGACATGAAGGCTTGTGACCTCACTTGCCTTTCCAGGTGGGAAGAGTTGAGGAAAGCGGTACTTTCAATGATAACGAAGAAAGCCGAAACAAATATTGCGTAGTAAGAATGACTCTAACATTCAATATTAACATTGCAGCGAGTTAAATATCTGTATAAGCCACAGACGAAATAAGTCCCTTGTTAAATCTCTCTCTCTCTCTCTCTCTCATACAAAATATATTTTGTATCATTCATCATACTTTGACCAGAAATAATTACGAATAAGAATAAACCTGCATATTTTTTCAGAATACAAAAATGATTAAAAGTGGGAGTTAGCTAAGGAAGACCATCGTGCACATGGTCGAAAAAAGAAAGTTCCAAATTTTAGTTTTTTTTTTTTTTTTTTTTTTTTTTTGTATTTTGAAAAATACAACTTTCCCTATAAAAATAATCAGAAGAATTCAAAAAGAACTTTTATTCAATATCACTTCACAGCTATTTTTTACGGTCCTTCCGTTGAACTAAAGTTAGAATTGATAAAACAAAGGAAGGCCGAGGTTCGCAGACTAGCAGATTCAAGACTTTCGCAATGTTTACTTCCCGTATAATGAATATCCAAACTTCACAGCACTGACAAAAACATCTAGTAAATAATGGTAGTGGTGTAACATCATACATTATCTTATTCTTAATAATGGTCAGCTTGTCAAAGTCATTCGGACGCAAGTACCTATAATTATTATCATTATTCGGAAGATGAACCCTATTCATATAAAACAAGCTCACTGGAACCACTGACTGGAAATTCAAGCTTCCGAAGAATATGGAGTCCATTAGAAAGAAGTAATTGTTACACGCTAATGCTTTCATTTTAGTTTGTATTTTAATAATTTGCTCATGTATCTTTTATTTATATATTTATTTATTTTTCATAACTGATCTCTTCTCTCTGTATTTCCCATTATCTCCAATTACTTCTTCCTGAATAATAATAATAATAATAATAATAATAATAATAATAATAATAATAATAATAATAATAATAAAAAGAAGAAGAAGAAGAAGAAGAAGAAGAAGAAGAAGAAGAAGAAGAAGAAGAAGAAGAAGAAGAAAAGTGATGGACTTCTAAGGAGGCAGGATGCAACCCGGAACCCCACACTATAAATACCACCCAGTCGAATTGGAGGACTGTGATACCAATAATAATAATAATAATAATAAATAAATTTCAATTTTTTAAAATATCGAAGTACTATTTTTTCTGTTGAATTATCATAAAGTTGCTCTTTTTCGTAACCAGTGTATTACAAAGCAGAACAATGCATATATTATATTCCGTGATTTAGCAACTTGCACATTCCTAGTTATTCTTATATAGGATTTCATAAAAACT
This sequence comes from Macrobrachium nipponense, assembly GCF_015104395.2. NCBI lineage: Eukaryota > Metazoa > Arthropoda > Malacostraca > Decapoda > Palaemonidae > Macrobrachium > Macrobrachium nipponense. The sequence goes on along the minus strand of NC_087200.1, from coordinate 199,325,312 downwards.
TACAACTGATATGAATTTCGTTATAAAATACCAGTGAATCTTAAAAAAAAAAAAAAGACTATTAGGAACTAAAAGGAACTTTTAGAATTAATTCTGAAAAGTCCCGTTCTGCCTCTTCTCCTCCTCTTCAAAAAGGTTCTCCAGGAGACCATGACTCATCTGAACAGGTGATTGGACACCTTGTAGCAGTACTACCCGTTTGAATGGAACGCCTAAATTATTCCTTGTAACTCTCTCTCTCTCTCTCTCGCTCTCACACACACACAGTATGGAGCTTTTCATACATGACCATAGTTTTCATTGAAACCATTCTCACTCTCTCTCTCTCTCTCAATGTGTGTGTGTTTGTAGGCCTTGTTCATGTCAGCGTGACTCCAACAGATAAACCAGGGACCTGCAGATTGAAGCGTTGTTATTAAGCGTTTTTATGACGAGCAAATTACTGACGTTGAGGCCAATGAAGAAGACGGTCATCTTGTTCTTAATTCTAGAAGCGACAAAGGGCCAATGACTGTGGTTACGCTAATGCGCATGTGCGCGGTTAACGTGTGTGCGCATGAGAAGCGCAGCATTGAGTGCGCACATAAATACACACACATACGGTGCAACCAACTCCCTAATGTAGGGATAACGGTGGGGAAGAAGAAGAAGAAGAAGAAGAAAAAGAAGGAGATACAGAGATATAATATATCTCTGTTTATTTCATTTGATTAAATTACGTCTTCTAAAATCTTGAAGATTATTCATTTCGATGACTAACCGATTTATTTGGGACGAAAAATGCATTTACGAAATACCATGACAATCTTTTCGCCTAGCAGTCACACTCAATGTTCATGTGTGTGTGTCTATATTATATATAGTATATATATATATATATATATATATATATATATATATATATATATATATATATATATATATATATTATATATATATATATATATATATATATATATGTATATATAAACTTAATTGTACTTCCAGCAACCTGGCCAATGAAATGGCTAAGTCTTCCTTTTTTATATATCGTTGATTACTACCGTGCATCTGACATTTAGACCCGTCTCTAACGACGCTCCTAATTGGCTGTTAATAAGCCACTCACAGCGCTGGAAACTCTCATCAGTCTCTCTCTTGAGTTCACATGGGTAGGATTTATGTTCCACCTTTCCAGAGCGATACGTCTTTCAAAAGTATCCCTCAGGAGAGATGGAACATACATCCTACCCATGTGAACTCTCGAGAGACTGAGAGTTTCCAGCACTGTGATTGGCTTATCAACAGCCAATAAGGAGTGTCGTAAGGGACTAGCCTTGACGTCAAATGCACAGTTGATGTGAATCTCAGTGGCGTGATCGGTATGGTCTTGGCTTACTACCTCGGTGGCCGCGAGTTCGATTCTCGGGCATTCCACTGAGGGGTTAGATATGTGTATTTCTGGTGATAGCAGTTCACTCTCGACGTGGTTCGGAAGTTACGTAAAGCCGTTGGTCCCGTTGCTGAATAACCACTGGTTCCATGCAACGTAAATTCACCATACAAACACAAAAAACATTCTACGATTATTGAAAAAGGGCAGCAACTGATACATAATTCATTCAATAGCTTTTTATAGTATTAGCAAGCACGGCACAACAGAAGCCCTGGCTGGTATTCATAGTACTAAACCATAATTACAGCTGTAAATAAATAGATTCAATTTTAAAAGTGATAACTCTATGACATCCATCCACATTCACAATACACAAAAGTGACTTAGCTTTCCAGTATACATCCAAAATAACTGAAACCCATATATTAACCATCCTCTTCAACACTCAAAAAAAATCATAATTTGCAATGCAGGGGATGAATAAGATCATTCTTCCAAATTAACCACACATCCAGGTTGCATTCAATCATCGCCTTAAATTTCGAAATATTCCCTCAGCCTGGTTCTACCAATTACATGTCAGGATGCCAGCTCATATAAACATGTTTCCTCTTCTTGGCCTTTTCGATAGACTCATTAGAGATGATGACGGGCAAGAAACGGGTGGGAAGCATTTTCATAACAATGCGAGTTTTCCTCCAAGAGAAAGCGTCAAGGGGATTATCAAAGGTTGGGGCTGCATCTAATCAGAACCGTTATTAGGCCCTATGGAGGACGCCTAACGGTCAACACAGACAGACCAGAGGTCTCCACAATGCAGTGAGCTCAGTGACTAGGACTAGAGATGGTCGGGTGCTTTTCATATACAGGTTTTATTAGCGTAACCCTGCATCTTCAAACGTACAATCTGAGTTGATTTGAGTATAGAATTCAGGCCAAAGGCCAAGCACTGGGACCTATAAGGTCATTCAGCGCTGAAATGGAAATTGACAGTAAAAGGTTTGAAAGGCGTAACAGGAGGAAAACCTCAAAGCAGTTGCACTATGAATCAAGTGTTAGGAGAGAGTGGAAAGTAAGAAGAAAGAGCATATGAAAGGAGGTACAGTAAAAGGAACGAAAGTGGTTGCAGCTAGGGGCCGAAGGCACGCTGCAAAGAACCTTAAATGCCTACAGTGCACCGCATGAGGTCCACTAATGGCACTATACCCCTATGGAGAAGCGTACAATCTAAATTATGATTGAATGGCAAAGAAATGCAGCTGTTCATCACTTCTCATTGAGTTAATTTGCAGAAATGTATTGTAAGACGAGAATGGTCAGACCTGCGTTGTTGTATAGTAGAGAAACAAGGCCCATGAAGAAAGCACGAGAAAGAAGGATGTTTGTTTGTTTGTTTGTATGGTGAATTTACGTTGCATGAAACCAGTGGTTATTAAGCAACGGGACCAACGGCTTTACGTGACCTTTGAACCGCGTCGAGAGTGAACTTCTATCACCAGAAATACACAACTCTCACTCCTCAATGGAATGGCCGAGAATCGAACCCGCAACCACCGAGGTGGGACGCTAATACCATACCAACCACGCCGCTGAGGCACTGAGAGAGAAGGATGCAAGTGGAAGAAATGAGAATGTGATGTTTAATTAAGTCGAAGCTGAACCTGGCCCGAACTGACTGTCACTCGGTCTGTGCCCTCAGCACCATGTGGTAAACTCTCTTCCTTTGTACTGTACTTATGATTTTATGTTGTATTTAAAAAAAACTTTTTATTCTTTTATTTTATTCCAAGTCTGTTTTTCTAATATCAGTTTCTTTTATTATATAGCTTTGAAAATGGGACTAAACATCTTGAAACGTCAGCAGCTAAATAGAAGAGTTTTTGAAAGGAATGAAAAATTGTCCTTCCCCTTCACACCAAAGTGCTATATATATTATTATTATATATTGCTACTGTCAAAATGCATATTTCCCCTCTGACTGTATAAAGTATTGTGTATAAGATTATGCAACATTTTTTCAGATTCCTAGATAGCTTAGAGATAGGATGTTTAAAATGTGTGTTCAGATTTCTGCATTACATAATGTAAAAGAATATATAACGTAGAATGTAGAAAGAGAGAGATTTTCTTTGTCCATTCGAAACTACGATTGTTTCCCTATTATGTCAGCACTGTGAGATTAGAGGAACTCCGAGATCTCTGTTTGCTTTCCTAGTCTATCAACACATTTGATAAGCGAGCTCGAGCCTTCATTGTGTTTGGGGATTCTGTCATCATGTGCGATAAGGGACTTCTGCTTCAGTCGATCGAGTCGAGTACGTGTCCTTTTTGAACAGACTGGTCTTATACGTGTATGTCTTTGATCAAAGCCACGTGCACATTACACATTTTGTATGTAGAGTTGCGTAAGATTTCGAAGCTTCTGGAAGAATTATTGCCCAAAACGTTTTGTGCCAGATCTCCAGTCCAGCTTCCGTATGGGAGAAGTTTTTCATTCGAGCGTAGATACTCAGAGCGATCACATCTCTCTCTCTCTCTCTCTCTCTCTCTCATTATCCTTGAGATTATATTAATGTAACGTAAATTGGTCACTCGTAACTTGAGAATTTCAGATTTGATATTTCTTAGAGTTTATTTAGTATTAGTTAGTTTTATCTGAACAAACATTGTTGTTGTAATGGCGCCTGGTTTTGTGAAAGTGTGAAACAAGCTGCAGCAAGAAAGAAAGAAATTGGTATACCAAAAAGGTAAAGTGTGTTATATTTTATTAGTTGCAACTAATAACTGATAGGAACAGTGGTTAGGTAACAACTGATAACTAATAACTAATAACAGATGGTTACGAAGGTTTGGTAAAAACTGATGGTTACAATGTTTTGAGTGAAAAGATTTACACTTTTACACATTGCAAATTTTTGTGTTTTGAGTTTATTCATTTGAAGTGATTTTTAGGTTTTGTGCATTTGTCCATTTTCTTATTGAAGTGTGCCTTTTTATTTTATATTCTGTGTGATTAATACTTTTTGAAACTTTGATATTATCCACATTTTTCTGTATTTTCATTTGCATTCACAATTTAATTAACTTAGCTATTTTCATTAATTAATCATTGCACAATAAATTAAATTTAACACTTGTGAATTAATTTGCATTTATTGTTGTTTAGCTGTTGTGAATTAATTTCTAATTTTCAATTATTGCCTAACACTTTTGAATTTCAATTGAATTAATTTTCTTGAATTTTGTGATAAATCAATTTTGATTTAATTTTACTTAATTGATTCAAGAATTAATTAAACTTTACTTTGTTTGTAAGTAACAGTAATTTTCTCTGATATTGTGAATGTCACTTATATATTTTGAGTTTAATAATAAATTTTTGTCTTTAAAATTTTTATAAGTGTTCTCATTCCTAACCAGTATATTTGCATTTGAATATATTGATGTTAGGTAGAAACATAGAGTGGTAATTGATCTGTTTTCCTTCATTAACTTGAAGTGACTTAGACTTCTGAAATCAGGGAAATACTTAGACTTTTAAAGTTGTTGATGGAGTGATGCTCTTTGATTAATTTAATTACTTTCAAGATTACCTCACACCTGTTTTGTTGAACTTAGTCTGATTTTCTGCAATACTGGTAAGTTGTTAAGGGATCACTGTTGCCTTTTGTGAGGTAACAATTGATGAATGGTAACCAGATACTTGGCACTTCGTCACAATATATATATATATATTACACATTTATATGTAATATTATATACATAATTATTTAAAGTGTGTTTAGAGAGAGAGAGCACTTGTCTTTTTATGTGATACGCATAAATATAGGAAAGTTATTACACTGAAGAACAGCGGAAAGGTAACTCGGTTTCCTGCCGCAAGGGGTACTATGGGTAACCGTCTCTCATGGCGCATGCGCAGAACGATACGCCATTTGTTTAGCCAAGGAAAATACCGATCACGTAGCATATACGATCGCATACATTACTAGGAACAAGATTTACATAATGAGAAGAAAAATCCATTACGAACAAATTAGGCTAAGAGGCTAATTTGGTAATAGGACATCTGCGCGCCGTAGATATTGACTTTCATGTTTAATTAACGCCCATTTTGCGGTCTTGTTCCAAGTGAATAAGGTTAATTTTCTGGATGATAATAATAATATTTTCAGCTGAAACCCCTTATACGGACAGTCAACGAACTATTTATATAAACCAATGGAAATCAGCCTAGAGAGAAGAGAGAGAGAGAGAGAGAGAGAGAGAGAGAGAGAGAGAGAGTTACAAGGATTAGGATGTCTCAAAGACTTCTTAGTCCATCCTGAGAGGAGACATCGTTTGCTCACTTATCTCTAGAAGCAGGTTTTCCTGTTTATTCACAGTGTCCTAGTGATTTTGTTTAGCTTTCTTTTAAACTCTTCCACACTGTTGCTGTCTACAACTTCTGGTGGCAGTTTATTCGATGTGTCACATATCTTGTATGTAATGAAGTTCCCACAATGCGATGTGCTGTGTCTCTTCAGTTGTACTTTCCATCCATTATTTCTTGTCTGGTTTTCGTTTAACATGAATACGATAAAGTCTACTTTTGTTATGTCTTTTATAATTTGAAGTTTCTATTAATTGTCCTTGCAATCGTCGTGTTTCTAAGCCATACACGTTCAGGCTCTCTAGTCGTCTTTGGTAACCTATTTGCCTGATGGATGGAATTGACTTTGTGGCTCTTGCTTGTACCCCTTCTAATCTATTTACTATATCTTTTCTTAGTGTTGGTGACCAAAACTGTACTGCATATTCAAGATGAGGTCTAACTATTGATGTGTAGAGATGCAGCACCGTTTCCTTGTTTCTGTATCTGAACTGCCTCTTTGTGTATCCCACTAGATTCTGTGCCTTCTTTTCAGCTTTTATGCACTGTTATGTGGATTTTAAGTCCTTGGTAATAACGACTCCAAGGTCCTCATCTTCTTCTACACTATTTATGCCATTCCTAAGCAGCATGTAGTTGGCATGAGCGTTGTTTGTACCTATTTGTAACAACACTCTACACTTATCCACATTAAAGGGCATTTGCCATAATTTTTGACCATTCTCCTATTTCTTTATATAATTTCTTAAACTTTCCACTGCATCTGGGTCTGCTGTATTTACACCTAGTTTGGTGTCGTCTGCAAAGTTCGCTCCCCTGCTAGTTAATCCTACATCAATGTCATTAACATAAATAAAATATAGAAGATAACTGAAAAAGGTTAAACTCAGAATAATCATACAGAAAACATCAGCATTGGCTCCCATTTCTTGTCATATTTTGGAGAGTGAGAATGTTTTAGAAAGGCCAGCAAAATATATTTGTTTCCGTTTTCGTTGAAGTCTATGTTTTCTTTTAGAGCTGTTTTAGCAGTGACTTACTTAGATGAGTCTTGGTTCATTTGACGCTTGTCTTTTGTTAAGAGTATGTGCGCTCAGCTTAGTTCGGTTTCGAATATAGGCTTTCTTTACCCACATCTGAAACAAATCAGACTCAGAGAATGCACCTCACGTGCTGCAATTACTTAAGGGTCTTTGCAGTGTCCCTTCGCCCTTTAGTAGTAGTAGTAGTATTCTTCACCCTTTAGGTAGCTGCAATCTCTTTCATTCCTGTTGCTGTACATCCGTTCATATTCTTCCTTTCATCAGACTTTCCACCTTCTCTAACAATTGTTTCATAGTACATGTCGGGAATTTTCGACTTTTATTATATGATTCGTGCCCGGATGTTCTGGGCAGATGACAAGGCCTTGAGGAGGCGCACACTCTAAAACTCTTAGGGTGAGATCCAATAACATTTGATCAACATAACAATTTTATTACGCAAAAATAAACATTTAAATACATTAACAGTACACTGAAACTAAAGTTCCTAGCAGAATTCCACAGTACACGCAGTTTCTTACTGCTCTCACGGCCTTTTTATGTGGTAGCACATAGGGTCTTTGATGTCACGTGCTGGTAAAACACTAAGTCCATAACTGGACGAAAAATCTGCACAATACGAGACCCATAGACTCAATATCACAAACAAATATCATCCTTGCACTATCAGCTTTCATTTGCTGCATAAATCGAGTCCCTCATCGCCGGGATGGCACATACATACGTGGATAAAGTTAACTTACTGTTAAGACGGAATTCAACCTAGCATGGCGATGGCTGGGAGTCGGAGAATTGAGACACACAAATTTTACGGTACTTACTCGGATCAGGGTTCTGGGCAGGAATGAAGCGTCGCTTCGCCCTTCTTTAAAAGAAACTTACGCTTTCCCGCGTGAACTACAGAATCCTTGTAATTCAGGCGGGAATCATAGATTATTTCGACATTATGTATATCACTAAATCTATTTTATTCTTGAATGTGGAATATGACTGTTACGTTATCATTTAAGATCAAGGAATTGACTTAAAGTTCTGGCTGAAGGCCGTAATCTGCAAATTCTTTAATGGCTATGGAGTCCTTGGCTCCAAATCTATACATAGATCATTTATTTCGTACTTGTGATCAGCAAATTATATTTATTAATGAAAATTCATAACGTCCTTTTTACTATAAGACGCGCTCCTTCCCCGCCATGCATTTAGGAATTGCGTCATAAACTGTCGTGTATTGGACAGCTTTCTGTTCAATGAATCGCCCGCGAGATCCCTCAGTCTTGCCCCAATTTAACGCAACACTTGTGAAGTTAAATGGCGGGGATTTCGAATGATCAGTTCAAAATTCACGACAGTACAAGTGAGAGGTTCTCCTGTTACATCTTTCTAACCTTCTTTCTGTCATTTTCCCCTTTCAGCGCTGAATGACTTCACAGGTCCCAGCACTTGGCCTTCAGCCTAAATTTTATATTCTGATTTCTGAGTTGGATAATTTGCTTCTGCTCTCAGGACCTCCTTCTCTCCCTTTCCACTGTGGTAGGAACTGGATCATTCGGGGAGGGTTTCGCAGAGAGAAGCAAATAATTGTAGAAGTTGGAAGAAGGATAAGTTTCACCCAAGTGGAACCCTAGAGATGGTATTCATGACCTAGAAAACCTAGTAGTTGGAGTGTTGTTGGTGACGAGCAGAATTTGCAGTGAGAAATTGTCAAAGGAACGAGGGAAGTGTCACTGGAAGTCGAGATTTATCAGTGTTCGAGTGAAGAATCTCTGCAGGGGGTGGTATTATACTTTTGTAAGTTTTACTCTCAATTTTCCTACAAGTCCCAGTTCTTGCCGTTTGGCCTAAATTGTATATTCTACCCTATTTGACTGAGAAATGGTTAAATGCCTGATCCCGAAGGCCAGAGAACTTAATACAAAAGGAAACAAGCCTCACATGAGTTCAAATGAAGTGAATGAAACCATGACAGCGTACGTCTGGTTAACGCCATCTTCTCTTACCATCAGTACAGTCAAAGACGGGGACAGGGAAATAATATTTAGCTGCAACAGATTATCTGGCAAGTCCTATACGTCCCTCAGTTGGTGATATTCCAAGCCTGTTATAGTTTTCCATTTTCTGTGTACTAACTGCTAAATCCTCCTTCTCTTATTGTCAAACATGACAGTCAATCCTCGTAGATATTGATATACTACGACATTTGTGGTCCAGTTATAAATCTAGGAGCCTTTATTTTTGGAACAGCAGCAAATACCATTTAAAAACATGTCGAGAAACTGATCTATTACTACGAATCCCAGATGGCTCTTATCGTCGCAATTCCAGACATCAGTGTCTCTGTAGATTGAGCCTACTAAGCGGCAGCCATCCCAGTAGAGGTCTGACAGAGGGATGGTGCTGTCCCACACGGTGAAGTTGGAGCTCCTTGCCAGCAGGTCATAGGAGATTCGGTTGTAATGATCGATAAGCCTATGGTTATAGCTTTTGATGTCATTCTGAGAGAAAAAGAAGAAGAAGAAGTCCATCATTACTATTATTATTCAGAAGATGAACCTTATTCATGTGGAACAAGCCCACCAAAAGAACCATGAACTTGGAAATTCAAGCTTCCAAAGAATATGGTGTTCATTAGGAAGTAAGAGAAGGTGAAGGGATTGAAGAGGAGATGTCACCTATCAAAAAGAAAAGATAAATAAAATTTATAAAGAGTACATTAATAATAGATAAAAAATGTATTAAAGTGCAAGGAGGATTGTATTAGGGTAGTAATGCATGGCATCTTCCCTTGAACTTTTGAAGTTCCATTTGCAATACATCCTCTTGGAGGCTGTTCCACAATCAAATGGTGTGAGGAATAGGGGACCCTTGAAACTGAGAAGTTTGACAGTGAGGTTAAACATTTACTGCATATTGGTGCTGCTGTCAGGTGAATTTGGTTGCTCTCGACAGGTAAAGGGATCTGAGATCAATTGTGAATGTGAAAGATATCTGTTAAAATACAAATAATAAAAAAGATAATAATGAGACAGAGGGAGTGACAGCGTTGTTAGGGAATGGTTTTCCAACCTAAGAAAGAGGATTATCAAGTGATACTCAAGTTGTGAACCCCTGGGTCACTCACTACCTTTTGTCAGGACGTTGGAAAGGTCTCAACAGTCTCCATGTTTCAAGCAATTTGTCAAACATCACTATGTCTGTGCTGATGCAAAACCAGTTATGAACAGAATGAGCTGGATAACAGATACACATAAATCAACATGGGAGTGGAAGTGAGGGGCAATGAGGTTTTTGACATAAAGACATTTTTTCATCCTAAAACACAATACAGTACTGTATTTTGTAGAGTGCAGTACTGTTTTCATTGTAACTAAACATAATAGGCACGGCAGAACAAAATTTGAACTTATGGCTGGCAAAGGGTAGCTCTTCGAACACAATTTTAATTTACAATCCCTATTGTTCGTATTTCTGAATGTTTGTAACTTGAATGTTCGTAAGTAGGATGGTGTCTACCTTCAAATGATCCTGGAGCTTGAAGATGACTGGTGTGGTCTTTGAAAACTTTGCCAGCAGAGGAGACACCTCCTTCAGCCGATTAAAAAATCTCCTGGAGGAAGCCTCAACACCTTTGGATAAGTAGGTGGACCTTGTAGCCTTCATAAAATGCAACGCCGTGCCTGCTGTAGAGAGAGAGAAAAAAAAACAATGAGAAAACAGTAGAATGTTAGCGTTCCTTGCTCATGATATTTTGTACAATTTAGGCGAGTCATGTCTGTAATCAAAAGTGAAATTTAAATGTCAATAACAAGACCTCACGTGATTTTCCAATATAAAGCATACCTCCTCCATTCCCAATTATTCGACTACCCATTTTTACTCGCCAGAACTGGTTTTGTTGCAGCTAAAAACATTCCTGAAATTTTGGGAGAAGATAATTCTTTGGTTCGACTGCTGAAGATGGTAATTGACTTTTAACTTTGTAATTAAATTGACAGTGCGTCCTTCATGGGTTTCGTTTCTGAAAGGTTGAAACAATTACAAGCAACAGCAAATCCCTGGCTCACCCTCAGCGACCAAATGTTAACTACCAGGAGGAGGTCATGCAGTGAATCGTTTTACTAACATGCTTAGGCATGTCCAGGTCACAGTAACCCTGGTTCAGAAATTCAAGCTAAAATTGAAGGTATCGTCAAATGTGTGGCTTTTACTCAAAAGCTTGGCAATGGGCCGGCCTGGAGGACGAGATGAATATTAACTATGGACCTCCAAATGATCGTAGAGATGGAAGAGAGGAGAACGTATTCTTACCAGTGATTAAGTAGGTAGGTTTACTCTCTTTACCAGACATCCAGGAGGATAGAAATTTTGGAGAGAGAACAAGGAGAGGATCCCAGTGGAATGTGACCCTCAGTGGACCATCCAAGTGAAGAAGCTCATGCATTGGCACGCGTTTCTTGTTTCTTTTCCAAACTATATCGTTATAGTTAATATACGTCCATTGATCCTGAAATGACATACAAGCGACATTACTGACAATTTAGCAGTATTTTTCTAAGAGGAATATCCCCAAATTACTGTATTTTCATATCAATCTCATGATCAGATGCACTTTTTGTGATAAAAATATTTAAAAAAACCAGGTAGAAGTAATTTTAGCGGGGGTTTCTTGAATTTGAACTAACTAAATAGGCAGTTTTAAGTGTTTTTATAGGGGTTCTAAGAATATGTGGATTCTAGCCATTCGCGGGGGGATCTGGTATGCATGTTCCACGAATTAGTGGGCTCCACTGTATATATATATATATATATATATATATATATATATATATATATATATATATATACATGAAGGTAAAAGCCTCGAAGGGAAGGGAAACACTGAATTGCTGCGAGATCTTTCGACTCGACCACCTTTACTTAGCAGAGGATGAGTACGTATACAAGAAAGGGTCGTAGAAATGACTGATAGGGATTATATAATGGGAAATAAGTATCTAGGATCCAACAACCTGGAGAATTAGTAAACCTTCCCAAAAACAGGGGTACAGTTTAAGAGGTTTAAAAAAAGATTAAGTCTAACTGCTCAGAAACAGGGACAAGACATTTAAAGGATTATACAGGTGGCAACTGACCACATCCAAAAAAACTTTTTTAAAACAATAAAACCTTTTTTGCAAGGCAAATTTATTCACAAAAATATGTTAAACATACATATACAAAGAAAATATCAATAAGGCAACTAATTTGTATTTAAGTCAGTGATTGTATTTTGAAGGCCATTCTTAAACATGTTATATATACAAGGGTATAAATAATAAAGGCTAGAGCTCACATTAGAATTAAAATTGGAAGTAAGTTGTATAATGGCGCGTTCTAAAAGATTCCATGACAAGACATCTTTTGATCATTCAATTTATAATGGCGGATTCTAAAAGATTTTGTGACAACATTTTTTGATCCTGCAATTACTGAACTGCCGACCCAATTAATTTGGTGGTTATTTTCACTTAAATGAATGAATATTGCATTGGATCTTTGCCCAGTTTTGACAGAATATTTATGCTGTTTAATTCTTACTTCTGAATCCTTACTAGATTGGTTGATATAAAACAAGGGGCAGTCCAAGCATGGAATTTTATATATTATGTTGTTGTTTTCCTTAGGGCCATTTTTATTAACATTCCTTTTAGTGGGTTATTATAGGAAAAAAACAAAGTTGACCTTAAAAGATTTTCACAATGATTTTATGGTTTCAAAACTGTTAAAAGACAGGCTGAGAATTTTCTTAGATGTTTCTTTCTCCGTGTTACATTATAAAACATTTTATGGGCTTTATTATAGCAAATATCTATTATATGTAAAGGATAACATAAATTTTTCTTATGTATTCAATTTCTCGATCTAGAAGAAAAATTGTTGTGATATTAAGATGGTGGCCTGAGTAAAAATGGACATAAGTTAAATGGTTGGTTGGTTTCCTATAAATACTAAATTTACATTGAAATGGTTCTCTCTAAGTATTAAAACTTCTAAGAAAGGGAGACAATTGTGTTTTTATAATTCTAAAGTAAACTTAATCGATGGTATCTGGTTATTTAATTTAGAGAGTAAATGATTTACATCAATACCAGGAGGCAAAAAAGCAAAAATATCTATACCACTTTAAAGGAATATAAATGATGTTACGTAAATAGCATTTTTAAAGAATTCTATATGCAAGTTTGAGAGGAATAATGATGAAGGGTTGCCCATTGCTGTACCAAATATTTGTTGATAAAATTCTCCATTGAGTATAAACTTATAATAACAAATGCACAACCTGGTGAGTGAAATAATGTGACTTACAGGTAGAGGTAATTCATGCTGGGTTAGTTCGTTACTAAGATACTCTAAAATAGAATCTATAGGGACTTTATGGAAAAGAGAACATACATCAAAACTAACAAATCTATCAGTGGGGCAAAAAGTTATTTTGTTTATGAACTAAATCTAGAAAGAATTTTTATATATATATATATATTATATTATATATATATATATATACTATATATATATAATATATATATCTATATATATATATATATATATATATATAATATATAATATAAAATATATAAGTATATATATATATATATATATAAATATATAGTATATATATCTTTAATATAATATATATATATATATTATATATATCTATATATATTATATATATACATAATATATATATATATATATATATATATATATAGTATATATTATATAATAGTGAAAAAATTGAAGGCGGTTTTGGCTTTTGTTCTATCAACCAGTAGACATCCGATTAGATTAGATTATAAAATTTGGGCACATAGCCAAACGCCGGAGCCAAGGGGCCATTCAGCGCATATATATCTTAAGAATAAAAAAAAAGTCGCTGTCGCACAAACAAACATACACACAACCGATCTAACATACAAATCATTCATTCATAAAAACCAAACAAGAAACCTAAAACAATTAAAAGGAAATTACAATTCGTAAAAAAGACCAATATTTTTTTTAAATGTCATAATTTGCTCTGCTGAGCACCTTCACCTAAAATATCGGCAAGAGTCTTATTTGCCAGCAAACAAACTCTACGTTTGGTTTCAAAATGAGGGCACTCCACCAAAATATGCATCACAGTCAAATCCACATGACAGGTAGAACAGCGAGGAACCTGCCTATCCGCTCCACTCGTCATTAGACACCCGTGAGTATATTTAGTGTGGCCAATACGTAATCTAGCTAAAACCATCTCAGACCTTCTATCCATCCGGCTATGAGGCCAAGGATGAACAGAAGGCCTAATCGACTTTAATTTAAGATTATTATCTAAAGTAGACCAGTGGGCCTGCCACTGGTCTCTACAATAAAATCGAATGGTACTTTTAAAATCGGAAACAGGGACGCCCATGTTGGAAATGTCCTAAGCCTAGTTGCAGCTTTAGCAGCAGCGTCGGCTTGCTCATTCCCAACAATTCCAACATGGGACGGAGCCCAACAAAACCTAACAGAAAATCCTCTTCTATTAATTAAAAGATAAAACCAATCTTGTACTTCTTGCACTAAAGGGTGGCAAGAGACTAGGCTTTTGAGAGAAGATAAAACACTCAAAGAGTCGGTAAAAATGGTGAAAACCTTGTTAGTACAAGAACTATAAAAAATATATTTAAGAGCAATCAAAACTGCCAGCAGTTCAGCTGTAACGAGATCGCATGATCTAATTCTTTCATGGTGAAAGGAAGATTATACGACTCTGAATTTAAACTAACAGCAGGAACAACCGTGGTACCGTCCCTAATATTCCTGAATGCAGGAGAGTAATGTAGGGCACTAGATATATTAGAGAAATGCCTACCAAAGGTTTCTGCAACTTCTTCAGAATCAGATATGAGGAAGCCATCAATTTTCAATATAGGCAAGGGAGGTGGAGAAAATTTCCCTTGCAGCTTTCGGATTCTGTTCCAGACTAATGACATAGGGGAATCATGTTTTAATTCTCTTATATATCTGAGAACGATTCCCTCTTTGCTTGCTTAAATGTTTTCTTTTGCTTAGCAAGAGCTCTTTTATAGATAATTTTATTTACCAAGCAAGGATATCTACGATATCTCTAAATTTGTATTCTGTCGTGTCTCTGATTATTAAAACATCAAGAAAAGGAATTTTATTGTCTGTTTCCCATTCAATAAAATTCCTTTTCTTGATGTTTTAATAATCAGAGACACGACAGAATACAAATCTACCATATACAGAAAACCAACGTTCTCACTTTCATACATTCACTACTTTAGCTATCACGACATTACTATCAAGATAGGTGTAGCTAGCAACCTGTTCTTAAGAGCCTTACGAATTTGTTCCCCAGAATTCCTGGAAAAAGAATTTGAACTAATTCACAAGCAACTTTCGTCTTTAAAGTATCCTGACCATATAATCGAGAAAGCAATTCACAAAGCAAACGTAATTTTCTACCGACACCCTAAAGACAAGACCAGAGATACACCCAACAATAAAATAAAAATTCCTCACCTGGACACGATTAAGTGAGTAACCCACCCCCTCGGAAAATCTAACCCTTTTGCATTTACTTACCCAAACACCTTAGCCAAATCCCTGATTAACGTCCAACAAAAGACATCTCCCAAGGTCCCAAGGACACTGGGGTTTACGAGATCCCATGCCAGGACTGTGACCAATCATACATCAGATTTACAGGTAAATCACTTCCCAGAGATTAATACACAACACAAACGGTCAGTTAGGTAAGGACAACAGAACTAGGCTATTTTCAACCATATAAATGAACATATCCATAGAATAAACTGGAATTTGTCACATGTAATTTATAGCAGCAACTGCCGGTACAAGAGTCAAATGATGGAATCGGCCTTAATTAATGAACATCTCAAAAGGCGCGTGGGTTTCAGATGTCGTCGACCAAGTTTTCATTCAACTAACACTTAAGAAGATTAAAGGAAGATTATCAGCGGGGGTGACCTAAATTGGCTTGCCTGTGGATGGACTTCTTGGTATAAATACCACCTTTTCTGTAAACTTTTCTCATTCATCTACCTGAAGAGGGAGAGAAAGCAGTCTCTGAAATATAGTACTTTTCTCTCTATATTTTTGGCTGTTTTTATGGGCTCCTTTTATTAGATGGAATTCTGTTGTTAGAGAACATTTTTACAGTCATATATATATATATATATATAATATATTATATATATATATATATATATATATATATATATAATATATATAATAATATAATATGGATGTAAAATCTAGAAATCAGCACAGCACTTAAGGGCTAAGATATCACTAGCAACAAAGGGAACTGAAGTGGGTGGGGGGTGGGAAGGGCTTCCTTGAAACGTGGCTGGTTCTTCCTGTAAACTTTGTGAATTTATCATACCTAATGTTGCTATACATATGGCTTACTATACAGAA
Organism: Macrobrachium nipponense; assembly: GCF_015104395.2. Lineage (NCBI taxonomy): Eukaryota > Metazoa > Arthropoda > Malacostraca > Decapoda > Palaemonidae > Macrobrachium > Macrobrachium nipponense. Next base: position 199,309,051 of record NC_087200.1, on the reverse strand, counting down.
AAGAATATTGTGGAGGTAAGACATCAATGGCACCAAAGGGGGTGGGGGTTGGAAAGGGGTGACAGAGAGAGAGTGAGAGGGAGTGGAAGGGGAAAGAGTGAGGGAGGGTTGGAGAGAGGGAGAGAGTAGGAGAGGAAGTCAGAGAGTCGTGGGCTTGTTAGGGAGGAGAAAGAGGGAAAAAGTGAGAGAGAGAGAGAGAAAGTTGATTGGTTGTCATTCAGAGTTATCCCGGGCAGTGCTGGGTTGGTCAGCTAGTATATATAATTACTGAAGAGGAATATTTTATGTATACAATGTACAATCACCCAAACATTCAGTATTCCATGATGTCTGGTAGCTTCCCCTTGAAATCTTAAGCAATGATTCTCTCTCTCAGATCCAGAGATCCAGTCCTTACCTTTTTCATTTCGGCACTGCGGTACATCACCCGACGATTGACAACTAGACGCCTGCAGAAGACTTGAAAGAGATGTGCGATGTGGGAATCTCCCAGGAAGAAGAGGTGCACCGAGGGCCTCTTGGAAATGGCCACCACACCAGAAGAAGCTGATGGTGAGGATGAGGAGGAACCACGTCTCTTCCAAGGATTTGGCTGTTTTTTGTTCCTGCGAAGGGAGGAGGAATAGGTATGGCGATGAGTTATTCAACCATAACATTATTATTATTATTATATTCAGATGAACCCTGTTCATATGGAACAAGCCCACCACAGAGGCCGTTGACTTGTTATTCCCAAAGAATATGATGTTCATTTGAAAGAATTGACAGAAGGTAATAGGAAATACAAAATTATTATTATTATTATTCAGATGTTGGACACTGTTCATATGGAGCAAGCCCACCACAGGGCAGGGCCATTAGTTTGAAATTCAAGAAACTTCCAAAGAATATTATTGTGGATATTCACTTGAAACAACGGTAAGTAACAACAAGAATGAATGGAACAGATCAGAAAAAAAATGAGCTTTTCACCTCCAGACTTCCCAGAGATCCCAAGCGCATTCCACAATGGCCTTGGCTGAGTACTTTCTAAAAGAGAGAGTGTCGGTGCAGGTGAATCTTGGCGTGAGGCTTTCGTAAGCGTAGCACTGCCGGAGGAAGTAACGATGCTGGATTGGGAACGAAAACTTATCAGCACTTGAGAGTGAGACGTTCATCGCGAAAATGTCTTCCTCAGGGACACGCTGGGGTTGAACTGGAGCAGGAACTGGATCTGGATCTCTCTTCTTGAAAACGTTGTCCTTTGGGGCTTGCTCTGTTTCAACTGGAACTGGAACTGGATCTGGATCTCTCTTCTTGAAAACGTTGTCCTTTGGGGCTTGATCTGTTTGAACTGGAACTGGAACTAGATCTTGAACTGCAGCTGGAGCTGTATCTGGAGCTTCAACTAGAACTGGATCTGGGTCTGGATCCAGAACTTGATCTGGAACTGAGTAACCACTGGGAAGGGGGCTTTGAAATGTCGTAGTACCAAAATTATTGAGGGTCCGGATCCAGGAGAATGCAAACATGTAGACACAAAAGCCCACGATCACCACTAATTGCCATCGTCCTATTCTCTTTTTACAGCATTTCTCCTTGTTGTCAGTCTGTAACGATATAGTTTTAGGTTATGAATCGCCCTAAAACCGTTCTCCCTTTACTTTAATAAGTGACTTACATTTTTATCCAATTATTTATTAATATTTCAATTTATTCTTTCTCTTCTAATAACTGATCTCATCTTTTTGCATTTCCCATTATCTTCTGTTACTTCTTTCAAATGAACATCATGTTCTTTGGAAGCTTGAATTTCAAGGCAGTGACCCCTGTGGTGGGCTTGTTCTATATGAATAGGGTTCATCCTCTGAATAATAATAGTAATAATAATAATAATAATAATAATAGAAAAATGTGCCTTAGTCAACATACAAGAGGGCAAAGTAACAAGGACTGAAGGGTTAAAGCTACCAGATGGGAGCAACATCAAACACATAGATGAGACGGGATACAAATATTTGGGGATAATGGAAGGAGGGGATATAAAACACCAAGAGATGAAGGACACGATCAGGAAAGAATATATGCAGAAACTCAAGGCGATAAGAGATGAAGGACACGATCAGGAAAGAATATATGCAGAAACTCAAGGCGATAATCAAGTCAAAACTCAACGCCAGAAATATGATAATAGCCATGAACACATGGGCAGTACCAGTAATCAGATACAGTGCAGGATTAGTGAAATGGACGAAGGCAGAACTTCGCAGAACGAGAAATGGAAATAAAATCTCTCCCATATGTAGGAAGTGTAATACGAAAAATAAGACCATAAACCACATAGCAAGTGAATGTCCGACACTTGCACAGAACCAGTACATAAAGAGGCATGTTCCAAGGGCAAAAGACCTCCACTGGAGGCTGTGCAAGCACCAGCTACCTTGCAGGTAATAAGTGGTACGAGCACCAACCTAAGGAGTGATAGAAAACGATCAGGCAAAGATTCTCTGGGACTATGGTATCAGAACAGGTAGGGTGATACGTACAAATAGACCAGACTTGACGCTGATTGACAAAATCAAGAAGAAAGTATCACTCATTGATGTTGCTATACCATGGGACGCCAGAGTTGAAGAGAAAGGGTAAAAAATGGATAAGTATCAAGACCTGAAAATAGAAAAAAGAAGGAAATGGGATATGCCAGTGGAAATTGTACCCATAATCATAGGAACAATAGGCACGATCCCAAGTTCCCTGAAAAGGAACCTGGATGATACATTTACATACATTTTGTGGATTTTTTCCATTACTACTGTGGCCAAAGTTTAAGCAGCAGGATTTTTCAGAAACTATCATAGACAGAAGATATACAGAGAGATATATAGTTAGATAGATAGATAGATGTTACTCACCATTTCCTCTGAAGGAGAGGCCGGTGTTCTAAGTCTTCTGTTTTCTTCTGAACAGTGGTAATGTTTCCTCCTGCAATGAGTGTGAACCGAATTAATGAAGGTATCCTTATCTGTATTTGCAAATGTTTGAATATTAAATATGTATATATATATACATACATACATACATGCATACATACATACACGCACATTTTAACCATTTGTATTTTCATAGAAAGTATATGGTATATAGATTTTGCAGTGTTGGTTTTCTAAGGAAATTGCAGCATTCGAATGGAAAGATCTAAACCATTTGACTCTCAACTGGTGTTTCCCACTCAGCGGATTGGATTTGGGAATCTCGGGCACCTTTCGATGCTGATCTTGAGCCTTGAACCGTCTTGCCACCCCAGTGTCTTGGGGGCACTGCAGAGTGGCGTCGCTGGTCCATAGTAAGCACTAGTGGTCCATGGTGACAGTTTGTGTGGTCCAGAGGGCATTCCCTATTCCATGGTGACAGTTTGTGTGGTCCAGAGGGCATTCTCTATATTTTGGTAGTAAACTGGAGACTGGTCCATGTATTTCTCACTTGACTGAAAATGCAGTGACAAGTATTTTATCTTGAAGAATAATTAGCCATTTATTTTATTGTATTCCCATTCAGAAAATATACTCCGAAAGGGGGTAGTGCCATCAGTGCACCTCATGCAGTGCACTGTAGGCATTACTTGAGGATCTTTGCAGCGTCCCTTTGGCCCCTAGCTGCAACCTCTTCCATTCCTTTTCCTGTACCTCCGTTCATATTTTCTTTCTTCCACCCTGCTTTCGACCCTCTCCTAACAATTGATTTACAGCGCCTATAGAACCTTTTTACTGTCGATTTTCGCTCTCCCTGCTGAATGACCACGTAGGTCCTAGCGCTTGGCATCTGGCCCCTAGCCTAAATTTTCTATTCTGTTCTTGTGTAATAAATACGTTTCAATCCAAAATGTTTGTTGTCTGTGCTTTATTTGTCGTTACTCGAAGGAGAAATGGTCCGAAGTATTTCCTTCCGCTGAAAAAAAAAAAAAAAACGGTGACTTGAGGGTAGATAAATCCTGACCGGTTTCTTCTTCAGTGAGGCATCCTCAGGACGGCTGGTACTTGCTGTTAGATAGAAGAATGGAAGAATTTTGACCACAGCGACCATTGACTTGAAATTCAAGCTTCCGAAGAATAGTGTTGTTATGGTGTTCGTTTGAAAGAAGAGACCACAGAAGGTAACGGAATACAGAAAGAAGGGATCGGTTTTCAAGAAAGAAAAATAAATGGACAAGTAAGGAAATAAATAGATAAAGATGTCAGTAAATTGTAGGAAACGAGGAGAATTACTTTAGGGAGACTTTTCCACAAACCTCTAGAACTGAGAAGTTCGACAGCGAGGCACATTCACCACGAACCTAGAAATCTATACATTTTACATATTTCCTTGAAATAAAGGGATCCAGACACTATATAACTCACTGATATATATATATATATATATATATATATATATATATATATATATATTATATATATATGTGTGTGTGTGTGTTCTTATAAAAGTATTAGAGCAAACTCATTTATATTTCTTGAGCACCTGGCCAGTTGATTGATTATATTTTTAGCACCTGGCTAGTTGATTAATTATAGTTTTAGCACCTGGCCAGTTGATTAATTATATTTTTGAGCGCCTGTTTAGCATTCTTTGGGCAAGCTTCATTAGCATTGCATCATAGAGCTCTTCTTCGGTGCATGTTGGACCAATCTACAGTTGGTCCAATCTCAGTTTTGGTCCAATCTACAGTTGGGACCAATCTACAGTTGGTCCCATCTACAGTTGTACCAATCTACAGTTGGACCAATCTACAGTTGGACCAATCTACAGTTGGACCATCTACAGTTGGTCCGGACGTGAGTCATGGTTTGGACTTGTGGCCACAGGGACAATTGGGTGAGAAAATGTAGCCCCAATTGTAAAGGTTATCCCTCGTCCTCCCATTGCCACTGCGAGGCCTGTTCAGTGTTCTCCAGTCCTTCCTTGGTAAGCTAGTGCCCCAGGGCAGTCAGTGACTCACAGGGTTCTTGGACTACAATAGCTTCTCTGGAAGTTGGTCGTATCACTTCCATTGATCCACCCCTGTACTTTGTGACACCCTTAGGTAGACCTCTGCCTTAGGTTGCTGGCATTCGACGGTCATGAAGCTTTTTTCCGACTGGAGACTGAGTCTCTCTCGTCACTTCTTGGTGGTGGTGAAGCTGGTGTCTGCTGTCGTCAGTTTCTCGTAGGTATTTCTGGGTTTTTGATTAGGAGTGGCAGCGGATGTGGTGTGGAGCGATACCTGCGAGTTTATAGGCCAGTGCTAGCTGTGTTTGGCTAAATAGCAACGTCTCCTTTAACACCTGTCAAGTTAACTGCATGACTGATATCTTGAACGTGGACGAAAATTCCGTTAGCACTGTGTATAACCATAGAACTTTTACTTAATAATCTTGAGATTCTATGTACTCAGCCTTTAGTATATGTCGGGGGAGTTCCTTAAGTATATGCTTTTCCCATTGGAGAACAATAAATTGTTCTGAATAAATAGCTCTGCTAAATGCCATCCAGTTTAAATGAGGTTCTGTTATTAATAATTGCATGTTTATGTCTATATGTAGTATATATATATATATATATATATATATATATATATATATATATATATATATATATATACATCGAGCTACAAATGTCCTTTAATATCTAATTCGTTGTACCTTGGAATTAATATATTTTCATCTATGTTAACCGAAGGGGAATTTTTTAGTCGATAAGACATTCGTCGGCTCACGGGCACGAACCATCGAACCTTCAAATTCAGGACGCACAGTGAAGCATTATAGACCACACATTGTGTTTCCCTAATTTGTTGGTTTGATGGTTAGCGCCCGTGAGTCGACTAATTTCTTATCGACTAAAAAGTTCCCCTTCGTTATAGATGAAAGTATATTAATTTTGAGGTAGAGCGAATTAGATATTAAAGGACATTTGTAGCTCGATGTAGATATATATATATATATATATATATATATATAGGTATATATACATATATATATATATATATATATATATATATATATAGACATAAACATACAATTATTAATATCAGAACCTCATTTAAAGTGGATGGCATTTAGCAGAGCTATTTATTCAGAACAATTTATTGTTCTTGAGTGGGAAAAGCATATACTTAAGGAACTCTCCCGACAATACTAAAGACTGTGCACATAAAATCCCAAGATTATTAAGTAAAAGTTTTATGGTTGTTCACAGTACAAATGGAATTTTCATCCACGTTCAAGATATCAAGATAGCGCAGTCGAACCAGTGAGTGAAGCCAGTCGGGGACTCCAACCGGGACCCCCAATTGAGAGCGTCTTCCGGAAATCCCAATTCGATCAACTTTAGTTTCTTTCGTTGAAGTGAGTTTGAGTTAATCAAGCAAGTTCCCAATCCCACCTCGGCCAACCGTGCAAGGAAGACTGACTACTCATAAGTTCCCGGACCCTCCTGTGAGGCCCCGTTCCATGAAGTGCAGGTGTAAGAATTAGCATAGTGAAATAGACCATTTTTTCAACCGCCACGACACATGTACGATAGTGCTGAAATTTTACTCTTTGTTTGTTCTTTGTGTATCATCGGGCAATAGTTTTCTCAATAGCAAGACACCTTCCTTCAACCAAACTGTTGGATATATTCTACTGATATAAGAAACTTTCAGCTTGGTTTAATAGTGTGTAAAAATAAAACCAAAGGTACTGAAAGGGACAGTTGAGCAAGATCGACTTTCTCTTGCTAAAATTTTGAGCACCTGCTACATTTGACAATAATACGAAAATTAGGATGAAGGAAAGTTTAACCAATTGTCAGCAGATTTTTATCGATTCTTGTGTCAGTTATCAGCAATTTTGTTTGATTCAGGTGTCAGTTATCAGCATTGTTATTGAATCTGGTGTCACGTGTCAGGAAATTTTATTGGTTCAGTTGTCAATTGTCAGCAGATTTTATTTATTCAGGTGTCACTTGTCAGTTTTCGTTGATTCAGGTGTCAGTTGTTAGAAAATTTTATTGGTTCAGGTGTCAATTGTCAGCCATGGTTATTGTAGGCAGTTCTTATTGATACATGTGTCAATTGTCAGCAATTTTGATTGATTCAGGTGTCAATAGTCAGCTAATTTTATTGACTTCAGTATCAATTGTCAGCAATGTATATTGACTCAGGTGTCAATTGTCAGCAAATTTTATTGACTCAGGTGTAAATTGTCAGCAATGGTTTGTCAGCAATGTTTATTGATGCAGGTGTCAATTGTGAGCAATGCCTATTGATTCAGGTGTAAATTATCAGCAAATGTTGTTGATTCAGAAGTCAGTTGTCAGCAAATTTGATTGGTTCGGTGTCAATTATCAGCAAATTTGATTTGGTTGTCAGTTATCAGCAAATTTTGTTGATTCAGGTGTCAATTGTCAGCAATTTACATTGATTCAGGTGTCAATTGTCATTGTCAGCAAATGTTATTGGGTCAGGTGTCAAATGTCAGCAAATGTTATTAATTCGGGTGTCAATTGTCAGCAATGCTTATGGATTCACGTGTCAATTGATGGCAATTTTAATTGATTCAGGTGTCAATTGTCAACAAATTCTATTGATACAGGTGTCAGTTGTCAGCAAATCTTATTGATTCAGGTGTCAATTGTCAGCAAATGTTATTGATTCAGGTGTCGATTGTTAGCAATTTTAATTGATTCAAGTGTCAATTGTCAGCAAATTATATTGATTCAGGTGTCAACTGTCAGCAAATTTGATCGATTCAGGTGTCAACTGTCAGCAATTTACATTGATTCGGGTGACAATTGTCAGCAAATGTTATTGATTCAGGTGTGAGTTGTCAGCAAATGTTATTGATTCAGGTGTGAGTTGTCAGCAATTGTTATTGATTCAGGCACTTTCGAAAGATCATGCGAAGACCGCCATAGTTAGTACTTTAAAAATTCCAGTCAACACAATTCGATCATGCCACCTTTGGATCTCGTGCGGTGCACTGTAGGCATTACTGAAGGGTACTTACAGTGTCCCTTTGTCCCATACCTGCACACACTTTAGCCTTTTACTTCACTGTCTCCTTGAGTCTCGTTTGTCGCTTTGTCATCTATTGTATTTTAACAGAGATCTTCCACAGTCACACTTGTTCCCTGGTTCGCAGAACAGCCTCCCAAAGGACGGCGTGCAATTTGAAGTTCAAGCGAAGATCCATTGAATTACTACCCTATGCAGTTCAATCTTAATCTTAATATTTTACTTACATTTTTGTTTCTTTATTAATTTGGTAATTTATCTGTTTTTCTAATAAAGGATCTCCTCTCTCTGTATTTCCGTTTACATTCTGTTACTTCTTCCTAATGATACATATAATATTCTTTGGAAGCTTGAATTTCTGGTCAGTGGCCCCTTTTGTGGGCATGTTCTTTATGAATAGGGTTCATCTTCTTAGTATGATGATAGTCTTAGTGTCCAACCTTCTGACTTTTACTTCTTAGTGCAACTGCAACCAGTGTGTGTCATTCCCTAGCCTCACGTTCCACACCATGCAGTTTGCTAGGAGTTTAATTTTGGCCACTACTGTAATATGGAACAGTTGTGGAATCTAATGAGGAACAAAACCATTCCTGCTCTCTGCTGAATTCAGGGGTTTTGGTTTCATTTTCTGTTCCCTCTTATTGATTTATCTGTCACTGCTCTCTCTCTCTCTCTCTCTCTCTCTCTCTCTCTCTCTCTCTCTGTGAGGGTGAGGCCACACCAGACGCGGCGAGCATGGAGGTTGAAGGGAAGAGGTTCCCGCGGCAGTTTGAAATTTTAAAAAATCGCGGCGGTTCCCGGCGTCTTCTCCTAAAACAACCCCATTTTCTATATGATTACGGGCTGTGTTACCTGAATGGTTACTTCTCTATATTGATGATATTGATAACTAATGTTGTGAAGTTAGTTCCCTTATTAGGGACTTTCATTTGTAACCTAGAAGTTTAAAGCATAATATCATTGTTAAGTAACTGATATTAGCATCGAAACTTTTATGTATTAAGCAACTACATTTATTATCTATTCAGTAACAGTGTCGAGTTATTTATTCCATATCTGTAATGCATACTTAAATTAGCAGTCATTTTAACACCTCTCATTTGTGTACTTTCAGACTGCGTTCAAGTTTGTTCCCAATAAAGAGTCAAGCAAATCGACCGACTTCTTATATGGTCTAAACGCTTTCCCTGGGGATGAGTTCATTTCTGAATTGAAAGTGAATATTTCAAAAGGACCACAATACATAAATAAATATACCCTCCAACTTGACATGGTTATTATGCACTTAGCCACTCACAAATAAGCCTTGTTCAGCTGCATAGACGACTTGATAACTATACGAATTCTTAGTGCAGCAGCATCACTGATTCATGAAATATTCGTGGTACTTTGTACTTTCTTCATTAATGTTAACAAGCAAAACTGATTTTTTCTTGTGTTACATTCTTTTATGTAAAGTTTACCATAGAACTTTTTTCTAAATACCGGTAAATCGTTTATTTCAACATAATGCAGCCAAATATTAATTTAGTGTTATATAATTTGCAATTAATTCTGGTTCCTCTGTTTTTCTAATTATCTTTAAAGAAGTAACCATATATGCTGTTAGTTTTGCAATAATAAAAAGTTGAAATCCACATTTTCTTTTCACTTCCCTTATAGTAATAACATTAAGGGAAGTAAAAGGAAAATATGGATTTTAACTTTTCATTATCACAAAATTTACTGCCAAAAAGGTTACTACTTCCCGAATGATAGTTCAGGAGAGATGGGTTGTCTATGGTGCGTCATTTGTTTAGTGAGACTGAATTCTACTATTGCCAGGAAAGACTCAAAGACCTTTGGGTTATACGTAGTATATCGTCAACTTTAACACTTAAGTTTTCTATTAAAGGCAATTTCCTATCCAACCGTGACAATGACTTATTTGCACAGAAGTATATCTTTGACCGCTGAGAGTGTATTTAGTAGAGCAATAGATATACTCTACTTAGGTTTCCAAAAGGCCTTTGACAAATTTCCACACAAGAAACCATTGACAAAAGTTAGAGCTTTAAGGATTGTAGGAGAAACAGTAGACTGGATCGAAGACTGGCTAACTTATAGAAAACAGAGTCTTAATAAACGTGAAGAATCAGAATGGACAGATGTGTCAAGCGGAGTTCCTCAGGGTTCTGTCCTTGGCCTGCTTTTTTTTTTTATGTTAATGACATTGATGTAGGATTAACTAGCAGGGGAGCGAACTTTGCAGACGACACCAAACTAGGTGTAAATACAGCAAACCCAGATACAGTGGAAAGTTTAAGAAATTATATAAAGAAATAGGAGAGTGGTCAAAAAGATGCCAAATGCCTTTTAATGTGGATAAGTGTAAAGTGTTGTTACAAATAGGTACAAACAACCCTCATGCCAACTACATGCTGCTTAGGAATGGCATAAATAGTGTAGAACAAGATGAGGACCTTGGAGTCGTTATTACCAAGGACTTAAAATCCAAATAACAGTGCATAAAAGCTGAAAAGAAGGCACAGAATCTAGTGGGATACACAAAGAGGCAGTTCAGATACAGAAACAAGGAAACGGTGCTGCATCTCTACACATCAATAGTTAGACCTCATCTTGAATATGCAGTACAGTTTTGGTCACCAACACTAAGAAAAGATATAGTAAATAGATTAGAAGAGGTACGAGCAAGAGCCACAAAGTCAATTCCATCCATCAGGCAAGTAGGTTACCAAAGATGACTAGAGAGCCTGAACGTGTATGGCTTAGAAACACGACGATTGCGAGGACAACTAATAGAAACTTCAAATTATAAAAGACATAACAAAAGTAGACTTTATCGTATTCATGTTAAACGAAAACCAGACAAGAAATAATGGACAGAAACTAGAACTGAAGAGACACAGCACATCGCATTGTGGGAACTTCATTACATACAAGATATGTGACACATCGAATAAACTGCCACCAGAAGTTGTAAACAGCAACAGTATGGAAGAGTTTAAAAGAAAGCTAAACAAAATCACTAGGACACTGTGAATAAACAGGAAAACCTGCTTCTAGAGATAAGTGAGTAAACGACGTCTCCTCTTAAGATGGACTAAGAAGTCTTTGAGACATCCTAATCCTTATAACTCTCTCTCTCTCTCTCTCTCTCTCTCTCTCTCTCTCTCTCTCTGTCTGTAGGCTGATTTCCATTGGTTTATATAAATAGTTCGTTGACTGTCCGTATAAGGGGTTTCAGCTGAAAATATTAATATTATCACCCAGAAAATTAACCTTATTCACTTGGAACAAGACCGTAAAATGGGCGTTAATTGAACATGAAAGTCAATATCTACGGCGCGCAGATGTCCTATTAGCAAATTAGCCTCTTAGCATAATTTGTTCGTAATGGATTTTTCTTCTCATTATGTAAATCTTTTTCCTAGTAATGTATGCGATCGTCTTTGCTACGACGCCACGTGATCGGAATTTTTCCTTGGCTAAACAAATGGAGTATCGTTCTGCGCATGCGCCATGAGAGACGGTTACCCATAGTACTACTCCTTGCGGCAGGAAACCGAGTTACCTTTCCGCTGTTCTTCAGTGTAATAACTTTCCTATATTTATGCATATCACATAAAAAGACAAGTGCTCTCTCTCTCTAAACACACTTTAAATAATTATGTATATAATATTACATTTAAATGTATAATATGTATGTATGTATATATATATATATATATATATATATATATATGTATAAATATATATATTGTATATCTATATATATATACTATATAATAGAGCCATTTGGTGTGAAGGGGAAGGACAATTCTGAAGTTCCTTTTCAAAATACTCTTCTATTTAGCAGCTGACGTTTCAAGACGTTTAGTCCCATTTTCAAAGCATATAATAAAAATAAAACAGAAACCGACTTAGAGAAAAACAGACTCGGAATAAAATAAAAGAATGAAAAGTTTTTTAAATACAACATAAAATCATAAGTACAGTAAAAAGGAAGAGAGTTTACCACATGGTGCTGAGGGCACAGACCGAGTGACAGTCAGTTCGGGCCAGGTTCAGCTTCGACTTAATTAAACATCACATTCTCATTTCTCCCACTTCCATCCTTCTCTCTCAGCGCCTCAGCGGCGTGGTTGGTATGGTATTAGCGTCCCACCTCGGTGGTCGCGGGTTCGATTCTCGGCCATTCCACTGAGGAGTGAGAGATGTGTATTTCTGGTGATAGAAGTTCACTCTCGACGTGGTTCGGAAGTCACGTAAAGCCGTTGGTCCCGTTGCTTAATAACCACTGGTTCCATGCAACGTAAAAGCACCATACAAACAAAAAAACAAACAAACATCCTTCTCTCTGGTGCTTTCTTCATGGGCCTTGTTTCACTACTATACAACAACGCAGGAGGTCTGACCATGCTCTTGTCGTGCAATACATTTATGCAAATTAACTCAATGAGAAGTGATGATGAACAGCTGCATTTCTTTGCCATTCAATCATAATTTAGATTGTACGTTTCCCCATAGGGGGATAGTGCCATCAGTGGACCTAATGCGGTGCACTGTAGGCATTACTTAAGGTTCTTTGCAGCCTACCTTCGGCCCCTAGCTGCAACCACTTTCGTTCCTTTTACTGTACCTCCTTTCATATGTTCTTTCTTCTTACTTTCCACCCCCTCCTAACACTTGATTCATAGTGCAACTGCTTTGAGGTTTTCCTCCTGTTACGCCTTTCAAACCTTTTACTGTCAATTTCCATTTCAGCGCTGAATGACCTTATAGGTCCCAGTGCTTGGCCTTTGGCCTGAATTCTATACTCAAATCAACTCAGATTGTACGTTTGAAGATGCAGGGTTACGCTAATAAAACCTGTATATTGAAAAGCACCCGACCATCTCTAGTCCTATACTCTGTTTTTTTTCATCTTGTCCATCCGCCTGTGGTGTTTTTGTATGGTAACACTGCGTCCCGGGCTTTAGATAGTTACATTCAACCGATTATAATAATATCCTATTTCGAATATTAACGGTGTAATTCACATATAGTAAATTATTAAAACACTTTTCAGTTGCAAATGTACACCCAGATACCCTTTTATTTAACCTAACACTTACACACAGCGTAACTATTTACCAGGACGCAGTGTTGCCATACACAAACACCATAGGCAGATGGAACCAGATGGAAAAAAACATAGAGTCTAGTCACTGGAGCTCACATGCATTGTTGTGGAGACCTCTGGTTCTGTCTGTGTTGACCGTTTAGGTGTCCTCCATAGGCCTAATAACGGTTCTGATTAGATGCAGGCCCAACCTTTGATAATCCCTTTGACGCTTTCTCTTGGAGGAAAACTCGCATTGTTATGAAAATGCTTCCCACCCGTTTTCTTGCCCGTCATCATCTCTAATGAGTCTATCGAAAAGGCCAAGATGAGGAAACATGTTTTATAAGAGCTGCCATACTGACATGTAATTGGTAGAACCAGGCTGAGGAATATTTCGAAATTTAGGGCGATGATTGAATGCAACCTGGATGTGTGGTTTAATTTGAAAGAATAATCTTATTCATCCCATGCGTTGCAAATTATGATTTTTTTTGAGTGTTGAAGAGGATGGTTAATATATGGGTTTCAGTTATTTTGGATGTATACTGGAAAGCTAAACGTTACTTTTGTGAATTGTGAATGTGGATGGATGTCATAGAGTTATCACTTTTAAAATTGAATCTATTTATTTAACTGCTGTAATTATGGTTTAGTACTATGAATACCAGCCAGGGCTCCTGTTGTGCCGTGCTTGCTAATACTATAAAAAAGCTATTGAATGAATTATGTATCAGTTGCTGCCCTTTTTCAATAATCGTAGAATGTTTTTTGTGTTTGTATGGTGAATTTACGTTGCATGGAACCAGTGGTTATTCAGCAACGGGACCAACGGCTTTATGTGACTTCCGAACCACGTCGAGAGTGAACTGCTATCACCAGAAATACACATATCTAACCCCTCAGTGGAATGCCCGAGAATCGAACTCGCGGCCACCGAGGTGGTACGCCAAGACCATACCGATCACGCCACTGAGGCGCTTCGTAGAATGTTTGTGAGTGAACTATAGTAGATTCACATCAACCGCGCATTTGACGTCTAGGCCAGTCCCTTACGACACTCCTGATTGGCTGTTGATAAGCCAGTCACAGTGCTGGAAACTCTCAGTCTCTCTCGAGAGTTCACATAGGTAGGATTTATGTTTCATCTCTCCTGAGGATCTTTTGAAAGACGTATCGCTCTGGAAAGGTTTAACATAAATTCTACCCATGTGAACTCAAGGAGAGAGACTGATGAGAGTTTCCAGCGCTGTGAGTGGCTTATCAACAGCCAATCAGGAGCGTTGTTAGGGACGGGTCTAGACGTCAGATGCACGGTAGTAATCAAATATATAAAAAAGGAAGAACTTAGCCATTTCATCGGCCAGGTTGCTGTAGTACAATTACGTTTTAATATATATAATATATATATATATATATATATATATATATATATAATATATATATATACATTGAGTGTGACTGCTAGGCGAAAGATTGCATGGTATATCGTAAATGCATTTTTCGTCCCAAATAAATCGGTTAGGCATCGAAATGAATAATCTTCAAGATTTTGGCAGGCGTAATTTAATCAAATGAAATAAACAGAGATATATATCTCTGTATCTGCTTCTTCTTCTTCTTCTTCTTCTTCTTCTTCTTCTTCTTCTTCTTCTGTTTTTTCCCCTCCTACATTAGGGAGTTGGTTGCACCGTATGTGTGTGTATTATGTGAGCACTCAATGCTGCGCTTCTCATGCGCACACACGTTAACCGCGCACATGCGCATTAGCGTAACCACAGTCATTGGCCCTTTGTCGCTTCTAGAATTAAGAACAAGATGACCGTCTTCTTCACTGACCTCAAAGTCAGTGATTTGCTCGTCATAAAAACGCTTAATACCAACGCTTCAATCTGCAGGTCCCTGGTTTATCTGTTGGAGTCACGCTGACATGAACAAGGCCTACAAACACACACACATTGAGAGAGAGAGAGAGAGAGATGGAATAATTTAGGCGTTCCATTCAAACGGGTAGTACTGCTACAAGGTGTCTATTCACCTGTTCAGATGAGTCATGGTCTCCTGGAGAGAACCTTTGTGAGGAGGAGAAGAGGAAGAACGGAACTTTTCGGAATTAATTCTAAAAGTTCCTTTTAGTTCCTAATAGTTTTTTTTTTATAACGAAATTCATATCAGTTGTAAGTCTTTATGAAATCCTATATAAGAATAACTAGGAATGTGCATATTGCTAATATATTGTTCTGCTTTGTAATACACTGGTAACGAAAAAGAGCAACTTTATGAACATTTCAACAAGAAAAATAGGACTTCATTATTTTTAAAATTTTTAAATTTATTTATTTATTTATTTTTCTTTCTACCAAAGTCCTCCGATTCGACTGGGTGGTATTTATAGTGTGGGGTTCCGGGTAGCATCCTGCCTCCTTAGGAGTCCATCACTTTTCTTACTATTATTATTATTATTATTATTATTATTATATTATTATTATTATTATTATTATTATATTATATTCAGGAGGAAGTAATTGGAGATAATGGGAAATACAGAGAGAAGAGATCAGTTATGAAAAATAAATAAATATATAAATAAAAGATACATGAGTAAATTATTAAAATACAAACTAAAATGAAAGCATAAGCGTGTAACAATTACTTCTTTCTAATGGACTCCATATTCTTCGGAAGCTTGAATTTCAAGTCAGTGGTTCCAGTGAGCTTGTTTTATATGAATAGGGTTCATCTTCCGAATAATGATAATAATTATAGGTACTTGCGTCCGAATGATTTTGACAAGCTGACCATTATTAAGAATAAGATAATGTATGATGTTACACCACTACCATTATTTACTAAAGGTTTTTGTCAGTGATGTGAAGTTTGGATATTCATTATACGGAAAGTAAACATTGCGAAAGTCTTGAATCTGCTAGTCTGCGAACCTCGGCCTTCCTTTGTTTTATCAATTATAACTTTAGTTCAACGGAAGGACCGTAAAAAACAGCTGTGAAGTGATATGGAATAAAAGTTCTTTTTGAATTCTTCTGGTTATTTTTATGGGGAAAGTTGTATTTTTCAAAATAAAAAAAAAATAAAAAATTTGGAACTTTCTTTTTTCGACCATGTGCACGACGGTCTTCCATAGCTAACTCCCATTTTTAATCATTTTTGTATTCTGAAAAAATATGCAGGTTTATTCTTATTCGTAATTATTTCTGGTCAAAGTATGATGAAATATTGTAGTGAAGAGCAACTACTATACTGGATTAAATTTGATGATACAAAATATATTTTGTATGAGAGAGAGAGAGAGAGAGATTTAACAAGGGACTTATTTCGTCTGTGGCTTATACAGATATTTAACTCACTGCAATGTTAATATTGAATGTTAGATTAAAGAGTCATTCTTACAATGCAATATTTGTATCGGCTTTCTTCGTTATCATTGAAAGTTACCGCTTTCCTCAGTTTCAAAGAATCTGTAATCCATAGATAGCATTTTGAACCATATCAACTCTTCCCACCTGGAAAGGCAAGTGAGGTCACAAGCCTTCATGTCTTGGTACTTAGGATCCACTCGATCAGCCAAACAATAATTATATCACATGATTGAAATCTTGTATCTGCCTTAGAACAGACTCAAGAATTTGCCAAAACACTCTTGAGCGAGATAGCGGTTAATTTCTTCCGTGTTGCAAAGTCGTGACTGAATTCACGGATCAGTAAGATAAGAAGTGGATGTTTATCGGTTTTCCTGGCAATTTTATAAACTTCTGTCGATATATAATAAATATATATATATATATATATATATATATATATATATATATAATATATGGATATATTAAGTAGGATTACCAAGCGCTTTCGTGTTATTTCAACACATTTGCACCTCGAAAAAGTGTTGAAAAAACACGAAAGCGCTTGGTAGTATTTCTCGAGGGTAATATCAAGCATTTTACGAACTATACAACGAAAAAGCTAACCACCCTCACTTCTTACTTTTACGCATTACGACGAAAAGTCTGAGTTTCCCGATATTTCCCCTTGGAATAAAGGGAACACTCAAGTGTCATTATATGGCGACAAATAACCGTAGCTGCACAAGGTGTCTGCGTCGTGTGGTTGGTAACACTTTCCAATAGGTAATTTTCTGCGTAGTTATTTTTGTTTTTGAGATGACGGGTGTAGTACTAGGCCCATGAGACTATAGCCATGTACTTTACGATAAGATGCTTATTAAGTAATTTGTAGTATTTGTTATAAAGTGTAATAGTACGGTTTAAGGTGTGGTAATGAGGGAACCGTTTCTAGATCTACGGTGGTTGCGGAATGTCCCATTTATCATGAAGTACTAGACGCAGTAGACTGCATTGAAATAAATAAAAATGATGAAGTATATACAATGAGATTAAGTAATCACAATAACGACACCATCCAAAGGATGAGAATTTTACCACTAAATAGTAAAGGAATGAACAAGATCACAGATTACACGAATTAATACAGAAATGAATTTCCAGTGAAATATGTGAACAATCTCGCCGACATCTGCTCCTTGCCGTGACCGCGTGTGTGTGTGTGTATGTTTTTTGTCAAGGTAATTACCGTCCATTATTTTGCTACGTGGAAGTAGTTCCTGCTTTATTTTTTATTTTAATGAATGAAGTTTTTTGTAAGAAGACTCAATATCTCCTTTTTTTTTTTTTTTATTTTTTTTTATCTGTAGTTCCATTTTTCTCGCGATGCTGCGTAGTATAGTACAAGGATTGCGTGACATTTAGTATGGGAATAAGCATATACGAACGAACGCACATACATAAATTGATAAATGAGTCAGTGAATGTATACACACACACACACACACAATACATATATATATATATATATATATATATATATATATATATATATATATATATATATATATATATATTAGACGATAGGGAGAATACAAGTCTCTTTCCCTTTCCCGAGAGAGAGAGAGGAGAGAGAGAGACTTTTTTCTAAGTGATATTCATTTATTTATCTAATTGTATATATTATATATATAGTATATATATATATATATATATATATATATACCTATAAAAATCCATGTATTGCCGCAGGGTGCTAACGGCAAGATTATTACCATTAAGGAATGTGGGACATCCCTTACAGGTAAGTACGAAGTTCGAGACGACTCCTACAGGAAGCTTTCCTAGCGACCTGCTCTCTCTCTCTCTCTCTCTCTCTCTCTCTCTCTCTCTCTCTCTCCACGACCAGATGAATGACTCGAGTCTTCCTCACTACTCAGTGTTCCATGTGAGTCGCGTCTGGAAGGAGCTGGTCGCTGGAAAGTGAATCGCTGGAAAGTAATGAATTTGAATATATAAAGTTGCTGGAAAAATAAAGTCGCTGGAAAATAAATAAAGTCGATGGGGAAGTACATTCGCTGGAAAGTAAAGTAGCTTATAAAGTGGCTGGAAAATAAAGTCACTAGTGAGACTTTAAAAGTAACGCTGCTGGAAAGTAAAGTTGCTTGAAAATAAAGTCGCTGGAAAGCAAAGTGTCTGGAAAGTATAATCGTTGGAAAAGTGAGGTTGCTAGAATGTAAAGTCGCTAAAAAGTAAAGTTTATGACAAAGTAAAGGCACTAGAAAGTAAAGTCGCTGGAAAGCGAAGCCACTGGAAAAGTAAAGTCGCTAGAAAGTCAAGTTCCTGGAAAGTAAAGCCACTGCGAAAAGTAAAGTTGCTGAAAAGAAATTTGCTGGAAAGTCACGTTCCTGGAAAAGTAAAGTCGCTGGAAATTAAAGCCACTGGAAAAGTAAAGTCGCTGGAAATTAAAGCCAATGGAAACGTAAAGTCGCTGGAAATTAAAGCCACTGGAAAAGTAAAGTTGCTGGAAAAGAAATTTGCTGGAAAGCCAATTTCCTGGAAAAGTAAAAGTCGCTGGAATGTAAAGTAGATGTCTTTTGGTTATGTGTGTCTTTGTTTTTTCGTAAATACGGATAAAAAAAAATTCGTTTCATTTATGTTTTTTTATTTCTAAAGATTTCGCCTTTTGGTCATGAGAGGCCAATTCGTTTATTAAAATAGCCTAAACAAACTTACAAAATACATTAAAAATGTGATTATTGAAACAAAGTGAAATTCGATTAAGTCATACGAAAGCATTTAATATAAAATTAATAAATTTTCTTTTTTTCTGACACGTCAGCTGATTAAAAAAATATTATATTTTATGACAGAAATCTAAAAATGATATCTGGAATGAAACTCTTTACGAAGATTGGGAATATTAGAAAAATTAAAATATTAGAAAAAGTGACTTATTAGAAATATTAAAATAAAAGAAATATTCACATATTAGAAGTATTAAAATATGAAAAGTTACATTAATGAAATATCAAAGTATTGAAATGTTAGGAATATTAACATATTGGAAATATTAAAACGTTAAGATATTAGAATATCAAAGTATCAAAAACGTTATCATGAAAAGAAAATTAAATTGTTAAGTGATACGAAAGCATTTAATATAAAGATAGTAATTCCCATTTTTTTTTTTTTACAAAAACTGAACTGAAGATCACTCTATTTCTCTAGAAAAAAAAAAAAAGCCACAATACTAAACTGAGATAAAAAAACAAAAAAACAAAAACAAAAAAACACCTTACGAGACGTTTTTATCTAAGCCGAAGACAATTCCATCATCCATCGGACGTGTTATGATAATAAATGAGACAATAAACAGACCTTGTAAAGAGATCGCTACCCATGACAGGGAATTATTAGATATTGGTGAAGAAGTTTCCAGAATGTAGGAAATAAATCCAGATGAAAATTGTTAATTCAATATCCTGAAATAAAATTGGATAGCGGTGAAGTTTGGAACGTAAAGAAATAAAGAAAAAAAATTTCATTTCGGTATTCAGAAAAAAAAATAGACATTGGTTAAGTTCACAAAAAGAAAAAAATCAAGAAATAAATTGATTTAGTTATTATATAAAAAATAGATATTGGTGAAGTTTGCACAATAAAAAAAAAGTCAAGATTTTTATTTCGATATTCTAGAAATATCGGATAACGGTAAAGTTTGCAAAAGAAAGAAATAAAGTAAGATTTACTTTGATAATTTCTTGAATAGTAAGAGAAGAGGAGTTAGTAGTTGGAGTGTGTATATAATAACGAAAGGCACAATAAACTCCATAAATAAGGCACACACAAACCAGAGAGAGAAATGCAGTTATCGCTATAAGAAAGCGAAGTTCGTTCCTGGAGTGATGGATTTGAAGAAATATTTCAGAACAAAATTGGTCTTCGCATTGATCGTCTGTTTGTCTGTTTATGCCGCTTGGTAAGTTTATAAACAGGCCTCCCCCCCCCCCCCCCCCCAATTATATTTCGGAATATATTACCTGGCGTTGCTTACGTAACCCTCATTACCGAGTGTGCGGTTGTTTTGAAGTGTTGTGGGTTTACGTGAGTGACCTCTCTCTCTCTCTCTCTCATAGAAATTGAAAAGAAAGCCAAAAAAAGATAACCTGCATTTTTTGCTACCATACATATGCCAACCTTTTTTTGTAGATACGAATTTTCTACTCGTCATCGAAATTTCAAGTCGTTGGAGTATATGAGAATCCATTTCTCATTTTGTCACTTTATCAGCTAGGTAGCTCTCTCTCTCTCTCTCTCTCTCTCTCTCTCTCTCTCTCTCGCTCTCTCTCTCTATTATCTTTCAGTGCTGGTCGAAGCTTTCTCCTTAAATTATGTTCTGAAGTTGGGTGTAATTAGCCGTGTCTTTCATAGTCTTGTGTCTATATTATTATTATTATTATTATTATTATTATTATTATTATTATTATTATTATTATTATTATTATTATTAATAGGGTTTCCAGGGATGTTCAGACGTTTTGGAAAAAAAATGCAGTCAAACAGTCTCCCAGAAGGTAATTTGTTACCGTTTAATAAGCAGTAATGCCGGTAAATTACCGTAATTAATCGTAATTTTTCGCCAGCAAAACAGTTGCCTGATTATATATTCTGCACAAAGAATTAAGGTGGGATTCCGTATGACCTATAAAGATAGCAATTACGGCGCTGATTGTCGTATAGGCTGCAAATCCCGTTATATTTCTAGTTTCTCAATTGTTTTGATCTGAGGGGGTTTGATATAAGAATAAATGTTGTGTTGTTAAATATATATCACACAATTGTTCTTTCTGTGCATTAATACACTTAGTAACAGGACCTCAATAAAACTGGATGGTATCTAGCGGAGATAATGATCCAGGAAATGTCAAACAATCTTTCTAGGACCTATAATTACCAGTCTCCTCATTGTCAGGCATACTTACAATGACCGACACCCAAAAAAAAAAAAAAAAAAAAAAGAATGCCGCAGGGAGAGCAAGGCTAAGGTCACGAGGACTGTTAGTCATAGAAAGCTTGTAACTTGTCATGAATGAATAATCTGTCAGAGAGAGAGAGAGAGAGAGAGAGAGAAACCTGTCGCTGTGAGAGCGGTTCACACAGCCATAATAGTACTATAGTCCTATTTCGGACGTGCAAATGTCCGACGCAGCAGACCACCATCACCACAGAGAGAAATTCCGTTTCCGCAGAGACGCCGTCCGCAGACGACGCCTTCGAGGACGGATGGACGGAGTGGGGCAACAGGCAGGAGCTGCGGAAACGGATCCTGACGACGACCTGCAACCACCTTCGCGTTTCCCAGAGAGACCTCCTGGAGAGGCTCCTGCTCTCTCCTGCTCTGCATTTCCGCCATCTCCTGCTGGACGATCGCAGTGGAGTCATCTACTGCTACATACCTGAGGTCAGAGAGAGAGAGAGAGAGAGAGAGAGAGAGAGAGAGAGATATTCAGTGTTGTGCATGCGTATTATATGCTACTTTCACCGTAACAGCGGTTCTCAGTCTATGCATATATATATATATATATATATATATATATATATATATATATATATATATATAATATATGTATAAATATATATATATATATATATATATATATATCTATATATATATATAATATATATATATATATATATATGTGTGTGTGTTACAGTCAATATCTACATCCAGACAATTTGAAAAGTAACTGATTTTTTCAGGCAGTTTGTGAATTACCTGGTTCACTCAGTCAGTTTATAAATCAGCTAAAAATCGCAGACAATTTACAAAGTGACTAAAATTTTGATAGATTTTCTTGGCATATTGACTGAAATGATCCTGCTACGGGTCACAAATCCCCAACCCCGCCCGGCCGAGGAACGAACCCAGGTCCTTTTGTGTGTGTGTGTGTGTTTAACTAGCTGTTACCCTCTCAGTGTGAGCTCATAGCTCATTATTTCCTTAAGATATTGACTCATATGAAGTAATGAACTGACAGAAAAACAAACCGTGTTCTTGAGTAAAATTCTTTTTTCTAAAACCTATGTAACGATATATCAAAATTAAAAATAAGGTATAAAATGTGACATTGTAAATATTATATCAGTTTTTATTCTTCCAATTCAAGCCAGAGTGGCACCGACTATTGCACTTTTAACCTTCTTTGTAGCATTTACAGCGATTTGTTTGACACTGTGTGTATGTGTGTATGTGTGTGTGTGTGTGTGTGTGTGTGTGTGTGAGTGAGTGAGAGTATCACTACCTGGCTGAGCGAAGTCCTCTGGCGAGTCATTTGGAGGAGTAGAGCATTCAGGTGAATCGTCTGACAGGGCATCCCTTGAACCATGCATGGTGTGTGACTGGTGACAGCTTGGGCATTGGGCAACAGTGTGGCCCTTTGCTTTAAATTTTGTAAGACAAACATCAGTCTCATGCCGCTGGCTGCAGATCCCGCAGACTTGGTGGGCCGTGCACTCCCTTCTGTGATGTCTAAACCACTGGCACTTGAAACACCTGAGAGGTTCGGGAATAAAGGCTTCGGTCTTGTAGCTTCCAATTATCCCAAGGTTGATGAAGTCTGGGATTTCGCCCTTGAATGTGGCTTCGACTTTCAAAGTTTCTTCTTCTGTGTCGTCTCTGTTCTTCACTGTACAACGTGAAGCGGTCATTATGCCTGGCACCTACAAAATCCGGTCCATAGTCACATATTTGGGGACTTTACAGATCATTGCCTTTGATATCCTCGCAGCTGGGTCCAACAAGAGACATAAGGGATCCGTTTTCAAGAGTTATGCCGACTGTACCTATCTCGGGGTGATAATAAATTCCCCCTTCAGGTTCGGTCGGGCTTGAAGTTTTGCATTTGGGTACTTTTTTCAAGGGCTAAAACAGCTGCATAAGATGTCTGGTCTTGCTGGGATACTGCTCTGAATTTGGGACGTGCCTGAGACGTCGTGGTAGGTGCTTCAGAAGTCGAGGGGTTAGAAAGGTTGATGATACTTGTAAGGGCTTTTTTTCGTTTCTTTTGGACTTTCTGAAAGCCTTGGTCATCAAGGGAGGGCGGGTCCACCTGCTGGGGGCCAGGAGACGTCGGCCGCTTCTGTGCCATCGTCGTAAGATGATCCTCGACAGCCTTTGTAGACTGCCGACAAAGTGAGACGCTAAAATTCTAATATAATAATGAGAATTATGGCGCAAGGATGGCGTAACGTGTCGCGTCGCGGGTTCGTTCATGATCAGACTTTTTGAATCACACGCACACACACACACACACACACACAGAACCTGGGTTCGTTCCTCGGCCGGGAGGGGTTGGAGATTTGTGACCCGTAGCAGGATCATTTCAGTCAATATGCCAAGAAAATCTATCAAAATTTTAGTCACTTTGTAAATTGTCTGCGATTTTTAGCTGATTTATAAACTGACTGAGTGAACCAGGTAATTCACAAACTGCCTGAAAAAATCAGTCACTTTACAAATTGTCTGGATTTAGATATTGACTGTAACATATACATATATATATATAATATATATATATATATATATAGTATATATATATATTATATATATATATATATAATATAATTATTTTCACTCACACACACACGTAACTTTTTAATATCCACAAATATCAAACCACAAGCATCGCTCAATATCGAATTCTCTATACCTTGGGGAATATCCATACGAATCGTTTAAAAGAGTTCTCGCTAATAATATTAATTGATAAACATTTGTTTTGCAAACTGGCTCTAGTACCAGTAGTCCTACTAATTTCTTTATGTGGCTATTTTTTCTTTTTGTTTTACTGTTGATTTTATTAAAATCATTCAAGACGGGAATTTCTTATCATTCTTTCCTCTCGCAGATAGCTCTAGACTCCTGGGGGAGTCTGTGGGAGTCCCTGACGGGAGACTCGTCTCGAACGAGTCTGAGCAGCGTCTACGAGTCCCAGGACGAAGCCAAGGCTGTAAGTTAAATTCCGGTTTATGATGCTGATATTAAGAACAGAGGTTTGCGTGTTATCTTGGTAGATGATGATTATTATAAATAATACAATGATATACTATTAAAATCTAACGTTGCTCATCTCCAGTGCTTAATTCTTCATTAGGCTGAGGTGATTTGACTCTACTTAAAACTATTTGTATAGACTAGGTTCCACTATTCCTGACAGCTAGCCGAATTTGGTATGTCCACACAATCCAGCAGTTGTAAATAGTCTTGCTTTGAATAATGTTTTCAAAATAAAGGAAGAAAGCCGATACTATGGATTATGGAATTATTTTTTATATCTTTCTTAGATAGTGACCCAAATATCTAATATATATATATGTATATGTATATATATATATATATATATATATATATATATATATATATATATATATATCTATATATGCAGTGTTTGCGTGCATGCGTAAATGGACACGTATAATAATCGCTTCATCTGCAAATCCTATAAATCCTATGCTAAATACAACTCTTGTACTACACCATGGTAATTATTATAATCATAATAATTCATTCTTCTTCCCAGAGAGCATCGCTACGGCTGAAGCTGATGACTTACACGAAGGTAGTCGTTGTCCAGCATCCGTTCCTTCGTCTGCTGTCTACTTACAGAGCCAGAATATATAATCAGAGCGACGACAGCCACCACCAAAAGGCCATTCGTGCGGCTATCCACGACCACCTCCACCACCACCGGATTCCGAGCGCAAACTCAAGCGTGTCTTGGCCCGATTTCGTCAGTTTCCTGACGAAGGGGAACAACAACAAGATGGCCGATGATCTCTGGAAGCCCTACGAAGCGATATGTCATCCTTGCGCGGTCGAGTACGACGTGATCGCCAAGGCCGAGACCCTCCACGAGGATTCGGAGAGATTCCTTAGACGCATAGGAGCCCCCAAGGACGTCCGCTTGCCCTCCGGTGCGTCTGGGTCGTCGATTGGCGCTAACAGAGATCTATGGGACGAATACCAGGAGATGCTCTCCGAAGAGCAGCTCGATGCTTTGCGTAAAGCCTACGAAAGGGACCTGAAGCTTTTTGCGTACAAGTAGCAGTGACTATGGTACTAGGGTTCCATTCAAACCCTACGCAAAGTGGTTGAAAAAGTTTGCCTTCTGTCACGAATGGCCTCAATTGGTAAGAACTGCGTCTTTTTCTAAATCTAGAAAGTGGGTATCATGTTCCTTTGTAAAAACAAGCTCCCATTCTTATGTGATATGTGTAAAATGACATTTGTTTCATTTTCATCTTCAATGTGCTGTTTCATGCGTACTCAAGAGTGCCATATTTGAAAATATGGGTGAATAAATGATTAATGTAATCATTGAATTCACGAAACTTTTAAGGTGGAACTATTTATGTAAAATATTGTTGAAAAAGTCAGACAAATTCTTAACGCTCAGACTTCTTGGAAAAGTCGTCCAGTTCAGAGCAATGTAAGTTATTAGATGATATTATACTTTGTAGTAATATTCAGCACTTTTTACCTAATTATCCCCCCTCATGAGTCCTCCTTTGAAAAGTAGGTCTATTATTATTATTATTATTAATTAGATGATGAACCTTATTCATGTGGAACAAGCCCACCATAGGGGCTTTGACGTGAAATTCAAGCTTCCAAAGAGTATGATGTTCATTTGGGAAAAGTCAATGAAATTAATGAAGGAAAAACAAAAACATGAGTTCAACTATCAGAAAAGAAATAATAAATGAGCACATTAATGAATGAATCCATTTAGACATAAGCAAATCACTTAAATTACGAGGAGAATTGCTTCAGGGTTGTATTGCAATGCATCTTCTCTTGCACATCCTCAGGGAGGCTGTTCCACAGTGCAACTGTGTGAGCAATAATGGACACAGTATTTTATTGAATGGTATGCTGCTTCAGACTAAGAAAAGTAGTTGAAAAGGTGGCCCTCTAATCCTAAAGCACTGGACTATAATATCTTACCTCCTTACCAATGAATGGTTGACAATGAAAGGAACATTTTTATTTATGGTTATTCTTACATTGAGGGGAACAACTCGAACTAAGAGTTCAAAATAATACGATACAATTGGAACACTTTACGTATAATGTTTTCACTAAATGTTGTTTAAAATGTCGATAATGAATTATGATTTTCTGCAGATTATGTGTATTTTTCTTAACTTCAAAACAACATTCAACCTACAAGGCAGCTCCTGAACGAAGCTTAAAGAGAATGAGTGAAACATGACAAAAGTGCAAAGCACAAGAAGGAATAGGTAACCAATTTCTATTATTATTTTTTTTTTCTTTTTTTTTTCTTTTTGCTCTATCACAGTCTTCTAATTCGACTGACTGGGTGGTATTTATAGTGTGAGGTTCCGGTTGCATCCTGCCTCCTTAGGAGTCCATCACTTTTCTTACTATGTGAGCCGTTTCTAGGATCACACTCTTCTGCATGAGTCCTGGAGCTACTTCAGCCTCTAGTTTTTCCAGATTCCTTTTCAGGGATCTTGGGATCGTGCCTAGTGTTCCTATGATTATGGATACAATTTCTACTGGCATATCCCATATCCTTATTTCTATTTTCAGGTCTTGATACTTATCCATTTTTTCCCTTCTTTCTCTTCAACTCTGGTGTCCCATGGTATTGCGATATCAATGAGTGATACTTTCTTCTTGATTTTGTCAATCAACGTCACGTCTGGTCTATGTGCACGTATCACCCTATCTGCTCTGATACCATAGTCCTAGAGGATCTTTGCCTGATCGTTTTCTATCACTCCTTTACGTTGGTGTTCGTACCACTTATTACTGCAAGGTTTCTTGCACAGGCTCCAGTGGAGGGCTTTTGCTACTGAATCATGCCTCTTTTTGTACTGGTTCTGTGCTAGTGCCGGACATTCGCTTGCTATGTGGTTTATGGTTTCATTTTTCGTATTGCACTTCCTACATATGGGAGAGATGTTATTTCCATCTATCGTTCTTTGGACATATCTGGTTCTTAGGGCCTGATCTTGTGCCGCTGTTATCATTCCTTCAGTTTCCTTCTTGAGCTCTCCCCTCAGTAGCCATTGCCACGTGTCATCGCTGGCTAGTTCTTTAGTCTGTCTCATGTATTGTCCGTGCATTGGTTTGTTATGCCATTCCTCTATTCTGCTTGCCTTTCTCCTGCCTCTGTATATTTCTGGGTCTTCGTCTACTTTTATTAGTCCTTCTTCCCATGCACTCTTGAGCCACTCGTCTTCACTGGTCTTCATATATTGCCCCAGTGCTCCCTCCTTCCTTTCGTGTTATGTATAGTCTGTCCGTATTTGCTCTTGGGTGTAGTGCTTTGTGTATTGTCATATGTTTTCTCGTTTTCTGGTCTATGTTGCGAAGTTCTGCCTTCGTCCATTCCACTATTCCTGCGCTGTATCTGATTACTGGCACTGGCCATGTGTTTATGGCTTTTATCATATTTCCCGCGTTGAGTTTTAACTTGAGTATCGCCTTGAATCTCTGCATATATTCTTTCCTGATCGTGTCCTTCATCTCTTGGTGTTTTATATCCCCTCCTTCCATTATTCCCAGGTATTTGTATCCCGTCTCATCTATGTGTTTGATGTTGTTCCCATCTGGTAGCTTTATCCCTTCAGTCCTTGTTACTTTGCCCTTTTGTATGTTGACTAAGGCACATTTTTCTATTCCAAACTCCATCGTGATGTCCCCAGATACAATCCTTGCTATTATTATTATTATTATTATTATTATTATTATTATTATTATTATTATTATTATTATTATTATTATTATTATTATTATTATTCAAGCTTTCGACGGAGAAAGTAATATGGAAGTAAAGAATGAACTACATGTTATCAGAGTAAAATGACAAAGAAAACCAAATAGGACGAAATGATTACACTACAAAATTAGACCCATATCTGTTTAGGCCAACCACCAAAAATGTCTTTTAATATATTGGTTATATTATTTTTTCTTGTAATGAAATTAAGTTCCCTTTCAGTCAAACATCAAGGCTATAAAATATCAAGATTATAGAAAGCACCAAGGTTGTAAAATATAAAGTTATGATGAAGTTTATAAATATTAAGGTTATGAAACATCAAGGTTATGCAATAATGAAGGTTATAAAATATCAAGCTTATGAGGTATCAAGGCATAAATATCAAGGTATAAAAATCAAGGCATAAAATATCAAGGTATAAAAATCAAGGCATAAAATATCAAGGTATAAAAATCAAGGCATAAAATATCAAGGTATAAAAATCAAGGCATAAAATATCAAAGTTATAAAATATCTATGTTGTAAAATACCAAAGTTAAAAAATGTCAAGGTTATGAGTATGTAAGTTATCAAATATTGAGGTTATCAAATGTCATGGATATGAAATATCGATGTCATAAAATATCAAGTTTATGGAATATCAAGTTTCTAAAATATGAAATTGTAAAGTATCAAGGTTATCAGATATCACAATTCAAAAGTATGAAGTTTATAAAATATCAAGGTTATAAAATATGGAAGTTATAAGTTATCAAGGTTACAAGAATACCATAAGAATACCAAGGTATAAAACGTCAGGGTTACAAGACTACCAAGGTTATAAAAGTGATAAAACATCAAGGTTACAAGACTATCAAGGTTATGAAGTATCAGTTAAAAGGTTATCAGAATACCAAGGTTATAAAATATCAAGGTTATCAGAATACCAAGGTTATAAAATATCAAGGTTACAAGAATACCAAGGTTATAAAATATCAAGGTTATAAAAATACCAAGGTTATAAAATATGAAAGTTATAAAATTTAAAGGCTATGAAATATGATTGTTATAAGACTTCAATGTTATTAAAGTACCAAGGTTATAAAATATGAAATTTATAAAATTTCAGGATCATAAAAATACCAAAGTTATAAAATACCAAAGGTTATAGAATGTCAAGGTTATAAAATACCAAGCAGGATAGCCCCTTCTTCCACCCCAACTCGGACCAGTCTTTTTCCCCCACCGCCCCAGTCACCTAAAAAATTAAAAATAAAAATATGAGAAAAACAAGACATGAATTCTTTACACTTTTGATTTTGAAAAAAAAAGTATTTATGTTTTTTTTTTATTTATTTATTTATTTATTTATTTTGATCAAAGGTTATGGTTTATCCTGGACCGTCTCGGTGGTCTAACACCTTAATTTTATTTATTTATTTATTTATTTTTATTCTTGTCTTAGGAATTACTACATTAGAATTCATGTGTATTTATGTGAGTATGCTATACATAGGTATACACATATACACAAACTTAATATACACATATATGTATACACATACATACATCATACATATATATATATATATATATATATATATATATTATATATATATATGTATATATGTAAGAAGAGACAATATACGTATATCGCAAAGCTCATAGATTTCGAAAACAGTTTTTGAAAGCTATACCAGAGATTACTTTGGAAAGTTCAGAGTTTAGGCCTACACGAAAAATGGCCAGTGATGTTGATATTAATAATCAATGTTACTGAGTCTAATGTTATGATGTTGCATAGAATAATGACCGTAGAAAACGGCAAAGTAATGGTGAAAGTTGCATAGACATATATACATTAAAAGACCCCTGTCTGATGGCCGTTGGCGAAGGTGTCTGAGGGAGCATTATTATTATAATATATTAATATATGATAATAATGAAGAGGTAATAGCGTACCTTACGTTAATGGTTAACTATTTATTACATTTTACCTTTAAGAAATACGTATTCTGATGTTAATATGAACATTTGGTGAACTGCTAGACGCACAGTTTAATGACTTATTCATCTAGTCAATACACACAGGGTGTACCCATCGAATTGGCGGCATAAGTTTGATTTCTCAGAATACGTTATCGTTTAAAATACAGTTTCCAAGAATCAGTGATAATACAGAATGAAAGAGTGAATAAACCAGTTACGGCTATGACCACATTGAAATTCGAAAATTTAAAAAGACTCCATAAACACCGGCAAACCATAACAGTAAATCGTGATCTATTCTGGACGCCATGTCATGAACGGGGTTTACACTTTTGTACAACGGGTTCCCCTGGTATCATTGTCAAAAATAAATTTATAGTTTATATTTAAACATTTTATTAGGGATAAATTAAAATATATTATTTTAGATCTTTAATGTAGAGGTTCATATATTCCAAAAAAAGCCTATGTGCATAATGCTGAAAATAATTATAAGAGTAAATTTAAAAAATGATTTAGTCGCTTATGTCAACGATTTAACACCGACCATTCGGGCGGGATAACCCGCCAAGTCATGAACCATGGCAAGATGTCTTGATGTCTCGTTAATGTTTTTTTTAAATAGTGTTACGCTTTATTACGAGATTTGCATCGAATATGAGGCTACAGGCTCGGAAAGGTCAGTGGGAGCAAAGGAGACATAGAAGTGGGCGAAGAATGCTAAAGATTTCACTCTCAAATGCTCCTTTTTAAATGCAAGTCGAAAGTTCATTCACCCGTTCCCAGACCTCTTCCTCAACCGTTGGTGAGTGCTATTCCTTTTTTTTTATTATTATTATTTTTTTTTTCATGCAGATATTCTCTCCACTTATTTATGTTATATCGGGAGGACGACAATGAAATTCAGCGATAAAATATCAGCAGCATGGCGTAGATAAAGAGACAAATGAAGCTTGAAGTTTAGACTGATTGAGCCACTAAATCTAGGCCGATGGAGGTTGAACTAACACAAGTGTCGTGAGAACGTCTCGTAACGGCGCCCTTATGTATGAATATTCTTTCCATTAATCACTTTTAATATATTAATATATAATCGTTGAAAATTACGTTAAATGATATATTATCTAAAGCCTGGTGTAGCTAAAGAGCCAAATGACCGAAGTTTAGGTAAGTTGAACACTTGGTCTTGGCCGTTAAAGGTTGTCTTCTGATTTAATGAACGGCACCGCCCCCCCCCCCCCCCCAGAAAAGAGAGAAGAAAAGAGGAGGCGGGGGAAGGCTGGAGAAAAGGTAGAGGGTGTATGACTAAATGTAAAGGACTATGAATTGACGTTATACAACCAAACTGGATTCGTTCAATCTTGTATTTCTGGTGATAGAAATCCATTTCCCGATGTAATGTGGTTCGGATCCCACAATAAGCTGATTTATAACTTTTAGGAGATACTTGTACTTGATAACATGTTTCATATTCTCTTTTTTATTTCTGTAATTACAGTGTAGAGTGCCATTTACGTACTATTTACGAACATTTGTTTAATATGGAAGGACTAGGCCTAGTGACTAATGATCGATTAGTATTGCCAGCCTCTGCGTTGGCACACGTCAACCGTATTTTAATGCGGTAATTGACGATTTCAACTCAAATCTCAGCGCTCCCAGGGTCTCTAAAAGTTGGGGGGTGGGGGGGTTCATTCTGAAAATTGCAGGGTAATAATATCTCGCCTATCCAACTTAGTGGTTTGTGGTTGGGTGGGCGCTGTACTCCCACGAGAAATTTTTTGAAGAAATAAACATGATTTGGTGCATTTTAATGCCATGTAAATATGAATAAATACATGATATTAAGGGAAAAGGATGACTGGTTTTCTATATTAGTCAGTCAACAAGTTTATAAGTCCATAATTTACAGTTTGGCTAAAATGCGGTACAAGTCTTCTGTGACATTCTCAGCATAGACTTCCATTAACGCTGTAGAGACTATGATCAGTATTTATCTCTACAAACTTTTACGGTACAAGTGATAAGGATAAAAATAAACTTATTAGTTTAAGGTGTCATATATTATAGGATTTATAGGACTCCATTGAGTCAAAATAGTAGTGTTCTTTAACAATAAAAAGCCTATTACTCCAATGTGGGTTTTAATATTTAAGGTTAGGAATGATAGGAAAAGAGGTTGTGAGTAAGTGAATGACAAGAATGAGAATGTGTACTGCTTTTGACATTACTAGTGGAAAAGCAAGAGAAATCTTAGAACGGGACAATACTGAATAAATTGATTGTTGAATGTGTGAAATGGAAATTTTGCTAGCAATAACATAGTTGGATGAGAAGAGAACTAGTGGTGGAAGATAGAGATGCATGAAGGCGATTAAAACATTTTTGCAATTAATGAAGAAAGTGTTTTCTCTCTGGATACAGCTAAACAAAATAGGAGCATTAAAAATTGGCAAACAATATTTGCCCGTGTGTCTGGCACTTTGTTTACAAATTTATTAGCTATGTCTTGACGGTCAACTGCAGCGAGACATGAACATGACAGATCATGATTATTACTTGTTTGTAGTGAAAGCCTTATTTCCAGCCTCTATTATATAAAACATAGAGGAAAAAGTTGAGGATGTTGATATGTCTAGCCACCCCCCCCCCCCCCCCGCGCCCCGCCCCACCCTTCAAGATGACGCCCATGATCGCTTCCAGCTGTCTGTGCGAGTGTAAAGGCCTGTCCACACGAGCCGGCCTAATCGGCGTGCTACGGGGTTCACGGGCAAATTCTGGCGGGCTCACCCATGCCATGAATGTTGTCCACACGGGTGAGGCGATGGAGCGGTGGGTGTGTCCGACGATGCTAGTAGTGTGTTCAGTGCGGTACGATAAACATGGTGATTACAGCAAAGAAGAAGATAGCGTGGCATGATAATTGCTTTGTGTGTGATGAAAAAGGAGAAAAAGAAGAGAATATGGTGCAAAGAATGGCTCAGTAAAAGAAATGTATATGGTTAACAACCGTCTGCCAGGGTCGAGGTAAAAGCCAATCGGGCACCACCGTGGTGATTTTGCTACAAGACTCATCGGGCAATTTGACGGTTTGCCCGTTAGAGGGAAAGTCCGCCGATCAGGCCCGATCGTGTTGACAGGCCTTTAGAATCAACTCATTTTAGATTCAGGTTTGAGCCTGCTCCTGCCTGCACCTGTTTAAACATAGGCTATGGTAAATTAGCTCTTAGCTATCAAGCTAACACAGCTAATTCCCCCTCCTCCCCCTCCCCGCGCCAAGGAACGAAATGTGGACTTATATGAGTGGAAATTTATCAACCATTACAGTAAGCCTAATTTCGCATTTACCTGTAGCAGGAGGTCAAGTGATGATGAAAGGAATCATTTATTGTGTGATAACGCTTCATCTGCTGTTATTCAGCACTCATGAGACTTTCTTTGTTCAAGCAGAGCTTCATATATATAACTGAAAGTTCCAAAGTTGAAAAGGAGGTTAAGTAGATAGATATCAGTATACTATGGCATTTCAGTTGAAGCGTTTATAATTACTTTAGTATCTTACATAGCACTAGGTTGATGGATTTGCTTGTGTAATTGCCAGTATTGATAGCAGAGAACACAGTCAACAGTTTATGGTATTTTCTCAACTTGTGCTGGTACCATTGTTGAGAATGATTGTTAGATGCATTAAATATTTACAGAAGACATCTGCAAAGTCTGTGAAGCCCACATCGGTTACAGGCTAATATTGTGCCCTCTCCAAAAGTTTCTACATGTTAATGTATGGTAATATCTAAATTAACTGAATTGTTAGGTATTTTTGCGACTGGTGTACGCTAGACATTATTGTCTCCTCAACTGGTTGGTATATCGACTTACTAACTTTCCTTCATTGGCATAAGAAGTACGGATCATTTATTAATTTCCTTTTGAACTTCAAAGGTTCAAGGTGTTTTAATGATTTATTTACATTTTCAGTGATTTATTTATTTTTAAAAAATTTATGTTCTTTGATATATGATTTTTCCTTTATGTATTTCCCATTACCTTCTGTTACTTGTTTCAAATGAACGCCATACTCTTTGGAAGCTTGAATTTCAAGTCATTGACTCATGCGTTGGGCTTGTTCCATACGAATAGGGTTCATGTGAATAATAATAATATTAATAATAATAATGATAATGACAAACAGACCTCTCCTTACTCTCATAGCTAATATGTATACATACGTATACGTTCATATATATACATGAGTGTTATTTGTGTCATGAAATCCCGAGCTAAGTGGGAGGGAAGTCTCACGTGAAACCATCTAAGAGAACGACTCTCTCACGTATCTTCCAATATTTCACCTTTATATTCGCTGCTGGCGATGATGTTATCGGCGATAGTTGCTCGGTCATTCTCTCAAGTGTTTTTCTGGGATGGAATCGCACACTTGACCTTCGGGAGAAAGAGAGAGGTCTTGGACTATGCGGCTAAATGCACGCGAAGGTTACATAAAAGGAAAGAGTCTTCAATCGAAATGAAGGCGAGAGAGAAAGAGAGAGACCCGAACTAGAAGGCCAAAAGCGTGCGGTTATATAAAGGGAAAAGACCTGAATCCATATTAAGGCCAATTTTAGATGATATTGTAACAACAAAAATTACTCACTCCTGACAAGTGACACATGATTTAATAACAATGCTGATAACTGACACTTGAATCAATCAAAATTGCTGATAACTGACACAAGAATCAATAAAAATCTGCTGACAATTGGTTAAACTTTCCTTTATCCTAATTTTCGTATTATTGTCAAATGTAGCAGGTGCTCAAAATTTTAGCAAGAGAAAGCCGATCTTGTTCAACTGTCCCTTTTAGTACCTTTGGTTTTATTTTTACACACTATTAAACCAAGCTGAAAGTTTCTTATATCAGTAGAATATATCCAACAGTTTGGTTGAAGGAAGGTGTCTTGCTATTGAGAAAACTATTGCCCGATGATACACAAAGAACAAACCAAGAGCAAAATTTCAGCACTATCGTACATGTGTCGTGGCGGTTGAAAAAATGGTCAATTTCACTATGCTAATTCTTACACCTGCACTTCATGGAACGGGGCCTCACAGGAGGGTCCGGGAACTAATGAGTAGTCAGTCTTCCTTGCACGGTTGGCCGAGGTGGGATTGGGAAGGTGCTTGATTAACTCAAACTCACTTCTACGAAAGAAACTAAAGTTGATCGAATTGGGATTTCCGGAAGACGCTCTCAATTGGGGGTCCCGGTTGGAGTCCCCGACTGGCTTCACTCACTGGTTCGACTGCGCTATCTTGATATCTTGAACGTGGATGAAAATTCCATTAGTACTGTGAACAACCATAAAACTTTTACTTAATAATCTTGGGATTTTATGTGCACAGTCTTTAGTATTGTCGGGAGAGTTCCTTAAGTATATGCTTTTCCCACTCAAGAACAATAAATTGTTCTGAATAAATAGCTCTGCTAAATGCCATCCACTTTAAATGAGGTTCTGATATTAATAATTGTATGTTTATGTATATATATATATATATATATATATATATATATATATATATATTAGATGTTATAATATATATTATAATATTATATATATATAAATTAAATATATATATATATAATATATATATATATATCTACATCGAGCTACAAATGTCCTTTAATATCTAATTCGCTCTACCTCAAAATTAATATACTTTCATCTATGTTAACCGAAGGGGAACTTTTTAGTCGATAAGAAATTAGTCGGCTCACGGGCGCTAACCATCAAACCAACAAATTAGGGAAACACAATGTGTGGTCTAAAATGCTTCACTGTGCGTCCTGAATTTGAAGGTTCGATATTAAAGGACATTTGTAGCTCGATGTATATATATATATATATATTATATATATATATATATATATATATATATATATATATATATACTACATATAGACATAAACATGCAATTATTAATAACAGAACCTCATTTAAACTGGATGGCATCTAGCAGAGCTATTTATTCAGAACAATTTATTGTTTTCCAATGGGAAAAGCATATACTTAAGGAACTCCCCCGACATATACTAAAGGCTGAGCACATAGAATCTCAAGATTATTAAGTAAAAGTTCTATGGTTATACACAGTGCTAACGGAATTTTCGTCCACGTTCAAGATATCAGTCATGCAGTTAACTTGACAGGTGTTAAAGGAGACGTTGCTATTTAGCCAAACACAGCTAGCACTGGCCTATAAACTCGCAGGTATCGCTCCACACCACATCCGCTGCCACTCCTAATCAAAAACCCAGAAATACCTACGAGAAACTGACGACAGCAGACACCAGCTTCACCACCACAAGAAGTGACGAGAGAGACTCAGTCTCCAATCGGAAAAAAGCTTCATGACCCGTCGAATGCCAAGGCAACCTAAGGCAGAGATCTACCTAAGGGTGTCACAAAGTACAGGGGGGTGGATCATGGAAGTGATACGGACCAACTTCCAGAGAAGCTATTGTAGTCCAAGAACCCTGTGAGTCACTGACTGCCCTGGGGCACTAGCTTACCAAGGAAGGACTGGAGAACACTGAACAGGCCTCGCAGTGGCAATGGGAGGACGAGGGATAACCTTTACAATTGGGGCTACATTTTCTCACCCAATTGTCCCTGTGGCCACAAGTCCAAACCATGACTCACGTCCGGACCAACTGTAGATTGGTCCAACTGTAGATTGGACCAACTGTAGATTGGTCCAACTGTAGATTGGTCCAACTGTAGATTGGTCCAACTGTAGATTGGACCAACTGTAGATTGGTCCAACTGTAGATTGGACCAACTGTAGATTGGTCCAACTGTAGATTGGACCAACTGTAGATTGGACCAACTGTAGATTGGTGCAACATGCACCGAAGAAGAGCTCTATGATGCAATGCTAATGAAGCTTGCCCAAAGAATGCTAAACAGGCGCTCAAAAATATAATTAATCAACTGGCCAGGTGCTAAAACTATAATTAGTCAACTTGCCAGGTGCTAAAAATATAATCAATCAACTGGCCAGGTGCTCAAGAAATATAAATGAGTTTGCTCTAATACTTTTATAAGAACACACACACACACACACATATATATAATATATATATATATATATATCAGTGAGTTATATAGTGACTGGATCCCTTTATTTCAAGGAAATATGTAAAATGTATAGATTTCTAGGTTCGTGGTGAATGTGCCTCGCTGTCGAACTTCTCAGTTCTAGAGATTTGTGGAAAAGTCTCCCTAAAGTGATTCTCCTCGTTTCCTACAATTTACTGACACCTTTATCTATTTATTTCCTTACTTGTCCATTTATTTTTCTTTCTTGAAAACCGATCCCTGCTTTCTGTATTCCGTTACCTTCTGTGGTCTCTTCTTTCAAACGAACACCATAACAACACTATTCTTCGGAAGCTTGAATTTCAAGTCAATGGTCCCTGTGGTCAAAATTCTTCTATTCTTCTATTTAACAGCAAGTACCAGCCGTCCTGAGGATGCCTCTCTGAAGACGAAACCGGTCAGGATTTATCTACCCTCAAGTCACCGTTTTTTTCAGAGGAAGGAAATACTTCGGACCATTTCTCCTTCGAGTAACGACAAATAAAGCACAGACAACAAACATTTTGGATTGAAACGTATTTATTACAAAAGAACAGAATAGAAAATTTAGGCTAGGGGCCAGATGCCAAGCGCTAGGACCTACATGGTCATTCAGCAGGGAGAGCGAAAATCGACAGTAAAAAGGTTCTATAGGCGCTGTAAATCAATTGTTAGGAGAGGGTCGAAAGCAGGGTGGAAGAAAGAAAATATGAACGGAGGTACAGGAAAAGGAATGGAAGAGGTTGCAGCTAGGGGCCAAAGGGACGCTGCAAAGATCCTCAAGTAATGCCTACAGTGCATTGCATGAGGTGCACTGATGGCACTACCCCCTTTCGGAGTATATTTTCTGAATGGAAATACAATAAAAAAAAATAAATAAATGGCTAATTATTCATCAAGATAAAATACTTGTCACTGCATTTTTAGTCAAGTGAGAAATACATGGACCAGTCTCCAGTTTACTACCAAAATATAGAGAATGCCCTCTGGACCACACAAACTGTCACCATGGACCACTAGTGCTTACTATGGACCAACGACGCCCCTCTGCAGTGCCCCCAAGACACTGGGGTGGCAAGACGGTTCAAGGCATCGAAAGGTGCCCGAGATTCCCAAATCCAATCCGCTGAGTGGGAAACACCAGTTGAGAGTCAAATGGTTTAGATCTTTCCATTCGAATGCTGCAATTTCGTTAGAAAACCAACACTGGAAAATCTATATACCATATATTTTCTATGAAAATACAAATGGTTAAAATGTTCGTGTATTTATGTTTGTGTGTATATATATATATATATATATATATATATATATATATATATATATATGCTCAAACATTTGCAAATATAGATAAGGATACCTTCACTAATTCGGTTCACACTCATTGCAGGAGGAAACATTACCACTGTTCAGAAGAAAACAGAAGACTTAGAACACCGGCCTCTCCTTCAGAGGAAATGGTGAGTAACATCTATCTATCTATCTATCTATCTATCTATCTATATTTCTCTGTCTATCTTCTGTCTATGATAGTTTCTGAAAAATCCTGCTGCTTAAACTTTGGCCACAGTAGATATGGAAAAAATCCACAAAATGTATGTAAATGTATCATCCAGGTTCCTTTTCAGGGAACTTGGGATCGTGCCTATTGTTCCTATGATTATGGGTAACAATTTCCACTGGCATATCCCATTTCCTTCTTTTTTCTATTTTTTACCCTTTCTCTTCAACTCTGGCGTCCCATGGTATAGCAACATCAATGAGTGATACTTTCTTCTTGA
The DNA here is from genome assembly GCF_015104395.2 of Macrobrachium nipponense. Taxonomy (NCBI): domain Eukaryota; kingdom Metazoa; phylum Arthropoda; class Malacostraca; order Decapoda; family Palaemonidae; genus Macrobrachium; species Macrobrachium nipponense. The sequence continues at coordinate 199,269,879 of NC_087200.1, read as the reverse complement.
TTTTGTCAATCAGCGTCAAGTCTGGTCTATTTGTACGTATCACCCTACCTGTTCTGATACCATAGTCCCAGAGAATCTTTGCCTGATCGTTTTCTATCACTCCTTAGGTTGGTGCTCGTACCACTTATTACTGCAAGGTAGCTGGTGCTTGCACAGCCTCCAGTGGAGGTCTTTTGCCCTTGGAACATGCCTCTTTATGTACTGGTTCTGTGCAAGTGTCGGACATTCACTTGCTATGTGGTTTATGGTCTTATTTTTCGTATTACACTTCCTACATATGGGAGAGATTTTATTTCCATTTATCGTTCTGCGAAGTTCTGCCTTCGTCCATTTCACTAATCCTGCACTGTATCTGATTACTGGTACTGCCCATGTGTTCATGGCTATTATCATATTTCTGGCGTTGAGTTTTGACTTGATTATCGCCTTGAGTTTCTGCATATATTCTTTCCTGATCGTGTCCTTCATCTCTTATCGCCTTGAGTTTCTGCATATATTCTTTCCTGATCGTGTCCTTCATCTCTTGGTGTTTTATATCCCCTCCTTCCATTATCCCCAGATATTTGTATCCCGTCTCATCTATGTGTTTGATGTTGCTCCCATCTGGTAGCTTTAACCCTTCAGTCCTTGTTACTTTGCCCTCTTGTATGTTGACTAAGGCACATTTTTCTATTATTATTATTATTATTATTATTATTATTATTATTATTATTATTACTATTATTATTCAGAGGATGAACCCTATTCATATAGAACAAGCCCACCACAGGGGTCACTGCCTTGAAATTCAAGCTTCCAAAGAACATGATGTTCATTTGAAAGAAGTAACAGAAGATAATGGGAAATGCAAAAAGATGAGATCAGTTATAAGAAGAGAAAGAATAAATTGAAATATTAATAAATAATTGGATAAAAATGTAAGTCACTTATTAAAGTAAAGGGAGAACGGTTTTAGGGCGATTCATAACCTAAAACTATATCGTTGCAGACTGACAACAAGGAGAAATGCTGTAAAAAGAGAATAGAACGATGGCAATTAGTGGTGATCGTGGGCTTCTGTGTCTACATGTTTGCATTCTCCTGGATCCGGAGCCTCAATAATTTTGGTACTACGACATTTCAAAGCCCCCTTCCCAGTGGTTACTCAGTTCCAGATCTAGTTCTGGATCCAGACCCAGATCCAGTTCAAGCTCCAGATACAGCTCCAGCTGCAGTTCAAGATCCAGTTCCAGTTCCAGTTCAAACAGAGCAAGCCCCAAAGGACAACGTTTTCAAGAAGAGAGATCCAGATCCAGTTCCAGTTCCAGTTCAAACAGAGCAAGCACCAAAGGACAACGTTTTCAAGAAGAGAGATCCAGATCCAGTTCCAGTTCCAGTTGAAACAGAGCAAGCCCCAAAGGACAACGTTTCCAAGAAGAGAGATCCAGATCCAGTTCCTGTTCCAGTTCAACCCCAGCGTGTCCCTGAGGAAGACATTTTCGCGATGAACTTCTCACTCTCAAGTGCTGATAAGTTTTCGTTCCCAATCCAGCATCGTTACTTCCTCCGGCAGTGCTACGCTTACAAAAGCCTCACGCCAAGATTCACCTGCACCGACACTCTCTCTTTTAGAAAGTACTCAGCCAAGGCCATTGTGGAATGCGCTTGGGATCTCTGGGAAGTCTGGAGGTGAAAAGCTAATTTTTTTTCTGATCTGTTCCATTCATTCTTGTTGTTACTTACCGTTGTTTCAAGTGAATACGCACAATAATATTCTTTGGAAGTTTCTTGAATTTCAAACTAATGGCCCTGCCCCTGTGGTGGGCTTGCTCCATATGAACAGTGTCCAACATCTGAATAATAATAATAATAATTGTGTATTTCCCATTACCTTCTGTCAATTCTTTCAAATGAACATCATATTCTTTGGGAATAACAAGTCAACGGCCTCTGTGGTGGGCTTGTTCCATATGAACAGGGTTCATCTGAATATAATAATAATAATAATGTTATGGTTGAATAACTCATCGCCATACCTATTCCTCCTCCCTTCGCAGGAACAAAAACCAGCCAAATCCTTGGAAGAGACGTGGTTCCTCCTCATCCTCACCATCAGCTTCTTCGGGTGTGGTGGCCATTTCCAAGAGGCCCTCGGTGCACCTCGTCTTCTTGGGAGATTCCCACATCAGAAATCTCTTTCAAGTCTTCTTCAGGCGTCTAGTTGTCAATCGTCGGGTGATGTACCGCAGTTCCGAAATGAAAAAGGTAAGGAATGGTTCTCTGGATCTGAGAGAGAGAATCATTGCTTAAGATTTCAAGGGGAAGCTACCAGACATCATGGAATACTGAATGTTTGTGTAATTGTATATTGCATACATAAAACATTCCTCTTCAGTATTTATATATACTAGCTGACCAACCCAGCACTGCCCGGGATAACTGAATGACAACCGATCAACTTTCTCTCTCTCACTTTTTCCCTCTTTCTCCTCCCTAACAAGCCCTCGACTCTCTGACTTCCTCTCCTACTCTCTCCCTCTCTCCAACCCTCCCTCACTCTTTCCCCTTCCACTCCCTCTCACTCTCTCTCTGTCACCCCTTTCCAACCCCCACCCCCTTTGGTGCCATTGATGTCTTACCTCCACAATATTCTTTTCTGTATAGTAAGCCATATGTATAGCGACATTAGGTATGATAAATTCACAAAGTTTACAGGAAGAACCAGCCACGTTTCAAGGAAGCCCTTCCCACCCCCCACCCCCTTCAGTTCCCTTTGTTGCTAGTGATATCTTAGCCCTTAAGTGCTGTGCTGAATTCTAAATTTTACATCCATATATATATATATATATATATATATATATATATATATATATATATATATATATATATATATATATATATATATTATTTATATATGACTGGTAAAAATGTTCTCTAACAACAGAATTCCATCTAATAAAAGGAGCCCATAAAAACACCAAAATATAGAGAGAAAAGTACTATATTTCAGAGACTGCTTTCTCCCTCTTCAGGTAGATGAATGAGAAAAGTTTACAGAAAAGGTGGTATTTATACCAAGAAGTCCATCCACAGGCAAGCCAATTTAGGTCACCCCCGCTGATAATCTTCCTTTAATCTTCTTAAGTGTTAGTTGAATGAAAACTTGGTCGACGACATCTGAAACCCACGCGCCTTTTGAGATGTTCATTAATTAAGGCCGATTCCATCATTTGACTCTTGTACCGGCAGTTGCTGCTATAAATTACATGTGACAAATTCCAGTTTATTCTATGGATATGTTCATTTATATGGTTGAAAATAGCCTAGTTCTGTTGTCCATACCTAACTGACCGTTTGTGTTGTATTAATCTCTGGGGAAGTGATTTACCTGTAAATCTGATGTATGATTGGTCACAGTCCTGGCATGGGATCTCGTAAACCCCAGTGTCCTTGGGAGATGTCTTTTGTTGGACGTTAATCAGGGATTTGGCTAAGGTGTTTGGGTAAGTAAATGCAAAAGGGTTAGATTTTCCGAGGGGGTGGGTTACTCACTTAATCGTGTCCAGGTGAGGAATTTTTATTTTATTGTTGGGTGTATCTCTGGTCTTGTCTTTAGGGTGTCGGTAGAAAATTACGTTTGCTTTGTGAATTGCTTTCTCGATTATATGGTCAGGATACTTTAAAGACGAAAGTTGCTTGTGAATTAGTTCAAATTCTTTTTCCAGGAATTCTGGGGAACAAATTCGTAAGGCTCTTAAGAACAGGTTGCTAGCTACACCTATCTTGATAGTAATGTCGTGATAGCTAAAGTAGTGAATGTATGAAAGTGAGAACGTTGGTTTTCTGTATATGGTAGATTTGTATTCTGTCGTGTCTCTGATTATTAAAACATCAAGAAAAGGAATTTTATTGTCTGTTTCCCATTCAATAAAATTCCTTTTCTTGATGTTTTAATAATCAGAGACACGACAGAATACAAATTTAGAGATATCGTAGATATCCTTGCTTGGTAAATAAAATTATCTATAAAAGAGCTCTTGCTAAGCAAAAGAAAACATTTAAGCAAGCAAAGAGGGAATCGTTTCTCAGATATATAAGAGAATTAAAACATGATTCCCCTATGTCATTAGTCTGGAACAGAATCCGAAAGCTGCAAGGGAAATTTTCTCCACCTCCCTTGCCTATATTGAAAATTGATGGCTTCCTCATATCTGATTCTGAAGAAGTTGCAGAAATCTTTGGTAGGCATTTCTCTAATATATCTAGTGCCCTACATTACTCTCCTGCATTCAGGAATATTAGGGACGGTACCACGGTTGTTCCTGCTGTTAGTTTAAATTCAGAGTCGTATAATCTTCCTTTCACCATGAAAGAATTAGATCATGCAATCTCGTTACAGCTGAACTGCTGGCAGTTTTGATTGCTCTTAAATATATTTTTTATAGTTCTTGTACTAACAAGGTTTTCACCATTTTTACCGACTCTTTGAGTGTTTTAATCTTCTTCCAAAAGCCTAGTCTCTTGCCACCCTTAGTGCAAGAAGTACAAGATTGGTTTTATCTTTTAATTAATAGAAGAGGATTTTCTGTTAGGTTTTGTTGGGCTCCGTCCCATGTTGGAATTGTTGGGAATGAGCAAGCCGACGCTGCTGCTAAGGCTGCAACTAGGCTTAGGCACATTTCCAACATGGGCGTCCCTGTTTCCGATTTTAAAAGTACCATTCGATTTTACTGTAGATACCAGTAGCACGCCCATGGTCTACTTTAGATAATAATCTTAAATTAAAGTCGATTAGGCCTCTGTTCCATCCTTGGCCTCATAGCCCGGATGGATAGAAGGTCTGAGATAGTTTTAGCTAGATTACGTATTGGCCACACTAAATATACTCACGGGTGTCTAATGACGAGTGGAGCGGATAGGCAGGTTCCTCGCTGTTCTACCTGTCATGTGGATTTGACTGTGATGCATATTTTGGTGGAGTGCCCTCATTTTGAAACCAAACGTAGAGTTTGTTTGCTGGCAAATAAGACTCTTGCCGATATTTTAGGTGAAGGTGCTCAGGCAGAGCAAATTATGACATTTTTAAAAAATATTGGTCTTTTTTACGAATTGTAATTTCCTTTTAATTGTTTTAGGTTTCTTGTTTGGTTTTTATGAATGAATGATTTGTATGTTAGATCGGTTGTGTGTATGTTTGTTTGTGCGACAGCGACTTTTTTTATTCTTAAGATATATATGCGCTGAATGGCCCCTTGGCTCCGGCGTTTGGCTATGTGCCCAAATTTTATAATCTAATCTAATCGGATGTCTACTGGTTGATAGAACCGCCTTCAATTTTCACTATATAGATATATATATATATATATATATATATATTATATATATATATATATGTATATATATATATATATATATATATCTATATATCTATATACTATATATATCTATAGTTATATATATAAAAAGATATATATATATAGATATGTACTATATATATATAGATATATATATATATATATATATATATATATATATATATATATATATGATATATATTAGATATATATTTATATATATATATATATAAATAAATATATATATATATATTATATATATATATATATATATATATATATATATATAATACATACCTATATATATATATGTATATATATATATATATATATATATAATATATATATATATTATATAAATTCTCTAGATTTAGTTCATAAACAAAAACAAAAATAACTGCCCACTGGATAGATTCGTTAGTTTTGATGTTATGTTCTCTTTTCCATAAAGTCCCCTATAGATTCTATTTTAGAGTATCTTAGTAACAAACTAACCCAGCATGAATTACCTCTACCTGTAAGTCACATTATTTCACTCACCAGGTTGTGCATTTGTGATTGTAAGTTTATACTCAATGGAGAATTTTATCAACAAATATTTGGTACAGCAATGGGCAACCCTTCATCATTATTCCTCTCAACTTGCATATAGAATTCTTTAAAAATGCTATTTACGTAACATCGTTTATGTTCCTTTAAAGTGGTATAGATATTTTTGCTGTTTTGCCTCCTGGTATTGATGTAAATGATTTACTCTCTAAATTAAATAACCAGTATACCAATCGATTAAGTTTACTTTAGAATTAGAAAAAACACAATTGTCTCCCTTTTCTTTTTTCTTAGAAGTTTTAATACTTAGAGAACCATTTCAATGTAAATTTAGTATTTATAGGAACCAACCAACCATTTAACTTATGTCCATTTTTACTCAGGCCACCATCTTAAATATCACAACAATTTTTTCTTCTAGATCGAGAAATTGAATACATAAGAAAAATTTATGTTATCCTTTACATATATTAGATATTTGCTATAATAAAGCCCATAAAATGTTTTATAATGTAACACGGAGAAAGAAACATCTAAGAAAATTCTCAGCCTGTCTTTTAACAGTTTTGAAACCATAAAATCATTGTGAAAATCTTTTAAGGTCAACTTTGTTTTTTTCCTATAATAACCCACTAAAAGGAATCTTAATAAAAATGGCCCTAAGGAAAGCAACAACATAATATATAAAATTCCATTTTTGGACTGCCCCTCGTTTTATATCAGCCAATCTAGTAAGGATTCAGAAGTAAGAATTAAACTGCATAAATATTCTGTCAAAACTGGGCAAAGATCCAATGCAATTTCATTCATTTAAGTGAAAAAAAACACCAAATTAATTGGGTTGGCAGTTTCAGTAATTGCAGGATCAAAAAATGTTGTCACAAAATCTTTTAGAATCCGCCATTATAAATTGAATGATCAAAAGATGTCTTGTCACGGAATCTTTTAGAACGCGCCATTATACAACTTACTTCCAATTTTAATTCTAATGTGAGCTCTAGCCTTTATTATTTATACCCTTGTATATATAACATGTTTAAGAATGGCCTTAAAAATACAATCACTGACTTAAATACAAATTAGTTGCCTTATTGATATTTTCTTTGTATGTGTATGTTTAACATATTTTTGTGAATAAATTTGCCTTGCAAAAAAGGTTTTATTGTTTTAAAAAAGTTTTTTTGGATGTGGTCAGTTGCCACCCTGTATAATCCTTTAAATGTCTTGTCCCTGTTTCTGAGCAGTTAGACTTAATCTTTTTTAAACCTCTTAAACTGTACCCCTGTTTTTGGGAAGGTTACTAATTCTCCAGGTTGTTGGATCCTAGATACTTATTTCCCATTATATAATCCCTATCAGTCATTTCTAGGACCCTTCCTTGTATACGTACTCATCCTCTTGTGTATGTCAGTCTGCTAAGTAAAGGTGGTCGAGTCGAAAGATCTCGCAGCAATTCAGTGTTTCCCTTCCCTTCGAGGCTTTTACCTTCATGTATATATATATAATATATATATATATATAATATTATATATATATATATATATATAATATATATATATATAATATATACAGTGGACCCCCTAATTCATGGAACATGCATACCAGATCCCCCCACGAATAGCTAGAATCCACATATACTTAGAACCCCTATAAAAACACTTAAAACTGCCTATTTAGTTAGTTCAAACTAAAGAAACCCCCACTAAAAATACTTCTACCTGGTTTTTTAAATATTTGTATCACAAAAAGTGCATCTGATCATGAAATTGATATGAAAATACAGTAATTTGGGGATATTCCTCTTAGAAAAATACTGCTAAATTGTCAGTAATGTCGCTTGTATGTCATTTCAGGATCAATGGACGTATCTTAACTATAACGATATAGTTTGGAAAAGAAAGAAACACGTGCCAATGCATGAGCTTCTTCACTTGGATGCCCCACTGAGGGTTACATTCTACTGGGATCCTTTCCTTGTTCTCTCTCCAAAATTTCTATCCTCCTGGATGTCTGGTAAAGAGAGTAAACCTACCTACTTAATCACTGGTAAGAATACGTTCTCCTCTCTTCCATCTCTACGATCATTTGGAGGTCCATAGTTAATATTCATCTCGTCCTCCAGGCCGGCCCATTGCCAAGCTTTTGAGTAAAAGCCACACATTTGACGATACCTTCAATTTTAGCTTGAATTTCTGAACCAGGATTACTGTGACCTGGACATGCCTAAGCAAGTTAGTAAAACGATTCACTGCATGACCTCCTCCTGGTAGTTAACATTTGGTCGCTGAGGGTGAGCCAGGGATTTGTTGTTGCTTGTAATTGTTTCAACCTTTCAGAAACGAAACCCATGAAGGACGCACTGTCAATTTAATTACTAAGTTAAAAGTCAATTACCATCTTCAGCAGTCGAACCAAAGAATTATCTTCTCCCAAAATTTCAGGAATGTTTTTAGCTGCAACAAAACCAATTCTGGCGAGTAAAAATGGGTAGTCGAATAATTGGGAATGGAGGAGGTATGCTTTATAATGGAAAATCACGTGAGGTCTTGTTATTGACATTAAAATTTCACTTTTGATTACAGATATGACTCACCAAAATTGTACAAAATATCATGAGCAAGGAACATCAACATTCTACTGTTTTCTCATTTTTTTTTCTCTCTCTCTACAGCAGGCACAGCGATGCATTTTATGAGGGCTACAGGGTCCACCTACTTATCCAAAGGTGCTGAGGCTTCCTCCAGGAGATTTTTTAATCGGCTGAAGGAGGTGTCTCCTCTGCTGGCAAAGTTTTCAAAGACCACACCAGTCATCTTCAAGCTCCAGGATCATTTGAAGGTAGACACCATCCTACTTACGAACATTCAAGTTACAAACATTCAGAAATACGAACAATAGGGATTGTAATTTAAAATTGTGTTCAGAGAGCTACCCTTGGCCAGCCATAAGTTCAAATTTTGTTCTGTGCGTGCCTATTATGTTTAGTTACAATGAAAACAGTACTGCACTCTACAAAATACAGTACTGTATTGTGTTTTAGGATGAAAAAATGTTTTTATGTCAAAAATCTCATAGCCCCTCACTTCCACTCCCATGTTGATTTATGTGTATCTGTTATCCAGCTCATTCTGTTCATAACTGGTTGTGCATCAGCACAGACATAGTGATGCTTGACAAATTGCTTGAAACATGGAGATTGTTGAGACCTTTCCAACGTCCTGACAAAAGGCAGTGAGTGACCCAGGGGTTCACAACTTGAGTATCACTTGATAATCCTCTTTCTTAGGTTGGAAAACCATTCCTTAACATCACTGTCACTCCCTCTCTCATTATTTTTTTTATTATTTGTATTTTAGCAGATATCTTTCACATTCACAATTGATCTCTGATCCCTTTACCTGTCGAGAGCAACCAAATTCAATGGACAGCAGCACCAATATGCAGTAAATGTTTAACCTCACTGTCAAACTTCTCAGTTTCAAGGGTCCCCTATTCCTCACACCATTTGATTGTGGAACAGCCTCCAAGAGGATGTATTGCAAATGGAACTTCAAAAGTTCAAGGGAAGATGCCATGCATTACTACCCTAATACAATCCTCCTTGCACTTTAATACATTTTTATCTATTTATTAATGTACTATTTATAAATTTTATTTATCTTTTCTTTTTAATAGGTGATATTTCTTCTTCATTCCCTTCACCTTCTCTTACTTCCTAATGAACACCATATTCTTTGGAAGCTTGAATTTCCAAGTTCATGGTTCTTTTGGTGGGCTTGTTCCATATGAATAGGGTTCATCTTCTGAATAATAATAGCAATGATGGACCTCTTCTTCTTCTTTTTCTCTCAGAATGACAGGAGCTTCAAAATCTATAACCAGAGGCTTGTCGATCATTACAACCGAATCTCCTATGACCTGCTGGCAAAGAGTTCCAACTTCACCATGTGGGACAGCACCATCCCTCTGTCAGACCTCTACTGGGATGGCTGCCGCTTAGTAGGCTCAGTCTACAAAGACACCGATGCCTGGAATTGCAACGATAAGGGCCATCTGGGATTCGTAGTAATAGATCAGTTTCTCGACATGTTTTTAAATGGTATTTGCTGCTGTTCCAAAAATAAAGGCTCCTAGATTTATAACTGGACCACAAATGTCATAGTATATCAATATCTACGAGGATTGACTGTCATGATTTACAATAAGAGAAGGAGGATTTAGCAGTTAGTACACAGAAAATGGAAAACTATAACAGGCTTGGAATATCACCAACTGAGGGACGTATAGGACTTACCAGATAATCTGTTGCAGCTAAATATTATTTCCCTGTCCCCGTCTTTGACTGTACTGATGGTAAGAGAAGATGGCGTTAACCAGACGTACGCTGTCATGGTTTCATTCACTTCATTTGAACTCATGTGAGGCTTGTTTCCTTTTGTATTAAGTTCTCTGGCCTTTGGGATCAGGCATTTAACCATTTCTCAGTCAAATAGAGTAGAATATACAATTTAGGCCAAACGCCAAGAACTGGGACCTATGGGAAAATTGAGAGTAAAACTTACAAAAGTATAATACTACCCCCTGCAGAGATTCTTCACTCGAACACTGATAAATTTCGACTTCCAGCGACACTTCCTCGTTCCTTTGACAAGTTCTCACTGAAAATTCTGTTGGTCACCAACAACACTCCAACTACTAGGTTTTCTAGGTCATGAATACCATCTCTAGGGTTCCACTTGGGTGAAACTTATCCTTCTTCCAACTTCTACACTTATTTGCTTCTTTCTGGGAAACCCTCTCCGAATGATCCAGTTCCTACCACAGTGGAAAGGGAGAGAAGGAGGTCCTGAGAGCAGGAACAAATGATCCAACTCAGAAATCAGAATATACAATTTAGGCTGAAGGCCAAGCGCTGGGACCTGTGAGGTCATTCAGCACTGAAAGGGGAAAATGACAGAAAGAAGGTTAGAGAGCTGTAACAGGAGAACCTCTCACTTGTACTATGAAACAATTGTTAGAGAAGGTGGAAAGTCTGACGAAAGGAAGAATATGAACGGATGTACAGCAACAGGAATGAAATAGATTGCAGCTACCTAAAGGGTGAAGAATAGTACTACTACTACTACTACTACTCTAAAGGGCGAAGTGACACTGCAAAGACCCTTAAGTAATTGCAGCACGTGAGGTGCATTCTCTGAGTTTGATTTGTTTCAGATGTGGGTAAAGAAAGCCTATATTCGAAACCGAAATAAGCTGAGCGCACATACTCTTAACAAAAGACAAGCGTCAAATGAACCAAGTAAGTCACTGCTAAAACAGCTCTAAAAGAAAACATAGACTTCAACGAAAACGGAAACAAATATATTTTGCTGGCCTTTCTAAAACATTCTCTCTCTCCAAAATATGACAAGAAATGGGAGCCAATGCTGATGTTTTCTGTATGATTATTCTGAGTTTGAACTTTTTCAGTTATCTTCTATATTTTATCCTCTACGTTATGGCCTCTATACTATTCTCAATTATAGCCTCTGTACTTCCCTTCAGTACTACAATCTGAATACTATAGCATTTAGGCTCTATACTATAGCCTCTGTATATAGCTTCTGCACAACAGTCTCTATACTATAGCCTCTGTATATAGATTCTGCACTACAGTATCTATACTATAGCCTTTGTATATAGCTTCTGAACTACAATCTCTATCCTCTAGCCTTTATATTATAGACTTTGTACTTACATTCTGTACTAAAATCTCGCTAGTATAGCCTCTATACAGTTTCTGCATTACAACCTTTATATTATAGCCTCTGTACTTAGCTTCTACACTACAATCTCTATACTCTATCCTCTATATTGTAGCCACTGTACTTGGCTTCTGTACAACAATCCCTAAAATATAGCCTCTATACTCTAGTGCAGGGGTTCCCACCCTGTGCTACATGTACCCCCAGTGGTACATTTGTACACTTCAGGGGTACATTGTATCTGAGAGAATAGCCAGTACTGCGCAATACATGATGTAATCTGCACTGAGAGTGCACAATGTCATGTCTTCTTTTTTATTTCCTCATTTTAGTAAGCAAAGCTTTTTCTTGAGTGATATCAAGAGTAGGGTGAATACCATTTGTTTCACACTGTTATGGAACTTCCCGCAGCTGTAATCTGAAAAGATGTGCTTGCATCATAATACTTATAATTATGAATTAAGTGAGGCTTGTGAACTTAGTTTACTGATGTTATGGATAATCATAAAAAAGATATGTATATGTTTGTTTGTTTGTTTGTATGGTGTATATACGTTGCATGAAACCAGTGGTTATGCAGCAACGGGACCAATGGCTTTACGTGACTTCTGAACCACGCCGAGAGTGAACTTCTATCACCAGAAATACACATCTCTCACTCCTCAATGGAATGGTCGAGAATTGTACCCGCGACCACCGAGGTACGACGCTAATACCATACCAAGATATGTATATGACGCATTAAAATATTTCATAAATTACCTGTTTAGAATATTGAAGTTATTACCATTAATATTCTTATGCAGTCTACACAAACAGATTTCATAATAAAATTGCATCAATTTCATTGCTTTTCTTTATCCTCAACTTTTAGAAGTACATAGGAATCTATAACAATGCCAAAGGGGCACAGATGAACAAAATGGTTGAGAACCACTGCCCTAGTGGCTGTACTATAGCCTCTGTAGTACTTAGCCTCTGCACTAAAATCACTATACTACAGTCAATATTCTCCAGCCTCTGTGCTTAGCTTCCATACTACAATCTGTCTTGTTCGTAAATGCAAATTATCTCTTGCAGCTCCACAGCATAAGATATCGTGTGTAACTAGCACAGGAAATTCTTGGAAAGTGAACATGTTGATTGTAAGCATTGCACAGTATTGCAATCAGGGGCATCATTTTTTGGTGGGGACACCGCTGGGAGGGGCACTTGCTCCCTCAAGACACTGATCCCACCCCCTCCCCTCACAAGGCAGTGCCTCATTAATTGACCACCAGTAATAGAATTTTGGTAGAGGTAGCCTCTTTGAGTGATATATTGGGTTGTTTTCCTTTTATTTTCTTAAAGTAGGTTAGAACCATGGAAATAGAATTTCTTCATTGTTGTTGGAGTGATGACCTTTGACTAATTTAAGCTGATCACCTCACACTTGTTTTAAGGAACTTAGACTGATTTTTTACATGATTAATCAGCTTTTTTTTAAGGGATCACTGTTACCTTTAGTGTTCAGTTACATTTTATCTGTGATGAAGGTTCAAGTATCTGGCTGTTGTGAGGTAACTATTTCTTGATTGGTAAATGTAGTAACCAGACACTTGGCCACTTCATCACAATATATATATATATATATATCTATATATATATATAATATATTATACATATATATGGGAGAGTGTATGTTTGTACGAACGCTATACAAATCCACAATTCTTGACCGAATTTGATGAGCTTTTAAATATACGTCAACATCGAACCAGGAAAGGTTATGGTGAAAACAGAATTAAAGTCGGAAATGTCCCGTAGACTTAGTAACTTTACTAATATATCATATCTAATTTCGGTATACATATGACTTACTATCTGGAACAGAATACTGTGGGGGGTATAACAGCAATAGGGGTTGGGAAGCTTTACAGTAATGCGCTACAATAACTGCTTTTATCAGATTTAAAAAGTTATGTTCTTTCAGTCGTTAATGTTTGAAGGCAACCGATTCTAAATTACTTATCTTTACAAAAATGAGAAATTCGCATTATCTTTCTCATTGTTTACACCAAAAATATGCCTTTTGAATTGTGCTATACAAATAAAATATACGTATATAGAAAAAGAATACATATTTATAGAAACAAAAACATATTTTCTATCAATACATATGCCTATGAATAAAAGTTTAAACCAAATCAGCTCTACTCTACCCTAACCTAAACTTCTTATATTCATAAATCACAATAAAACTAAAAATATGACATGCAGCCTATAGGGTATATTTAATAGATAGGACATATAGTATATATAGTATATTTATATTCTGATATATATTAATGACGATTATTAACCGGTTATCGGCACCATACACACCCTTATGGCAAGCCATAAGCATAAGGGTGCTTATAGTGCCATAAGGCGCCAATAGCCGGAACTTAGCCCGTTATGGCACTGTAAATCACTGATTTTATGGCACTAGACAATCGCCATAAAACCATATATATATATATATATATATATATATATATATATATATATATATATATACAATATACAATATACGTCATCTTTGAAGAACACAGTCGCCATACATTAATCATAGCAGAATCATTTTGTATTTTACTTCACAAACCTACATTGAAAAGACAACCAGAAACAGAGAGATCTAGAACCACACCTTTTAAATCACGCATCATAATCCTTTCTATTTTTGCCATCATAACCAGAACACAAAGTTGATTCATTTCATAACTGTAAGTAAATTATAATTGTTAACATTCCTCTCATTCTTATTACAATGTGATTTATTGTGGTGGCTAGCGTTGTGGCATGCCATTCAGATGTCGCGGGGGATTTGCACCTCCCCCGGGACGATCAGTTACTGCTGCAGTGTGGGGTCTTTAGCGGTGGGAGGTTGGAACCAGCATTCTTTGGATGCTTGAATTTCAAGTCAAGAGGCCCCTTTGGTGTGGTTGTTCCATGTGAATAGGTTTCATCTAATAATAATAATAATATTTTGCAAGAAGACACTCTTTTAAACAAATTCTGTTGAATAAAATGGCAGAATTCAGCGAATTAATCTTATATATTATCTTTTCCAATTTTCTTATGACTCGCTTCTCTGGCTCAGCGATACTTCTTAATAACTGGCTAATATTCATCTTGGGAGAACTCTAAATAATGCTGAATGTTTGTTTGTTTGTTTGTATGGTGCTTTTACGTTGCATGGAAACAGTGGTTATTCAGCAACGAGACCAACGGCTTTACGTGACTTCCGAACCACGTCGAGTGTGAACTTCTATCACCAGAAATACACATCGCTCACTCCTCAGTGGAATGGCCGAGAATCGAACCCGCGACCACCGAGGTGCGACGCTAATACCATACCAACCACGCCGCTGCTGAATGTGATGTTTCATTTAGAACAGGATTTTGCTGTCAATACTGGTATTATCAGTATCTGGTATACAGAATCTCAGGTCCAGGCCAAGCAGGGGTTGTCGACGGTTTTGTTATTATTCCATAAACAAGGTCACTGTCAGGCCGAGGTCGTCTCTGGTGTTCAGCTGGTATTACTGCTGGTGAATCTGGCTTATCGCCATTTATTCCACAGAACAATAATAATAATAATGATACATGTACATCCACACACTGTAACAAAACAACAGGATGCTTTGGGATGCTCACATATCCGCTGCACGCAGTAACAGTACAAAAACAGGATGGTACGTGCAGATAATAAACTTTGAAGAGGCCATGACGAATGACGCAACAGTTGGGGTGTTAGTTTCTCTCAGTCGATGGGAAAATAAAATCACGTTGATCTTTTTTTTTTTATCAACTACATTTGGAAGCATGTAGAACATACTGTCAAACTAAGTTGATCAACTATCAAAAAAAGCTACAGAATTCAATGAAATATATATATATATATATATATATATATATATATATATATATATATATATGTATGTATATAGATATATATTACAGTAAGATTGTGAAATCTCTGAAATGTTCAGAGAATATGTGAAATGACCAATTCGCTTAGGAACATGTGATCCCCAAAGGCTACGACTAAGCAAGGCGGCACAGTGATTTATCTACTCTGTTTTGCCGTGTTTAGTACTTTAAGTCCCCAAGAGATCAAATGCCCCTAAGAGCATTTGATCCCCCATGGCCAAGCAGCAGCTATTTACCCCACGGGGCCTAATACGGAGTGTAGATAAATCAGTAATATGCAGAACTCAATACTAGTCCTTGGGATCACATGTTCGTACATATATATATATATATATATATATAATATATATATATATATATATATATATATATATATATATAGTATATATATATATACATATATATGAATTTTTATAACATCACCGTGATTCATACACGTACATGCATTAAGCTACAAATGTCCTTTAATATCCAATTCGCTCTACCTCGGAATTAATACATTTTCATATATGTTAATTCGAATTGGATTTTTTTTAGTTGATAATAATTGCGTCCTCTCATGAATTCGAACCAGCTCACAGAGTAGAGGAGAAAATCAGGATTTATTGGCAACGTCACTGAAGAGGACGAAATTATTATCAACTATAAAATTCCCCTTCGGTTAACGCATGAAAACATATTAACTCAGAGGTAGAGCGAACCGGATATTACTGGACATTTGTAGCTTAATGCATGTATTTATAAAAATGAAAAACATATGTTTACACATACTATACTTTGAACGTATGTGCTCTGGTGCGCGCGCACGTGAGTATACGAGAGAACCCTACAGATATTTTTTTAGCCAGTTGAATCTAGTAAGGCTGTTGAGGTGGTTGTACAGCCTTGTGCTCTCTCTCTCTCTCTCTCTCTCTCTCTCTCTCTCTCTCTCTCTCTCTCTCTTCTCTCTCTCTCAGGTAGATAATCTCATTCCCCTTCACTACGTATTTTGAATGATTACTATTATATTATTTTGGTAGATCTAGGGTACCCTACTTATCCGCGGTGGCCTAGACTATGGCAGTTGCGATTTTCTATGCAGTTTTACCTACTGAACAAGAATTTTAAGTATATTCGGACGACTGTAATTAATCCCCCAGGGGCCAGTACTAAACACGGCGAAATACATTGTAGAAATACCATTATTTTTTATGACTTAACAATAGCCAATGAATTATTCTTGGTAAGATAATGAGCACTAGGTCCGTTTTCATGTTCGTCCGTTGCTGGTGCACAGAACGATGCCAAACGCTGTTGGAAAACGTTTAAATTCAGAACAGATTTACATTGGTTTGGTCTAGTGAAAAGTGCTCCGTTTCTCTAGATATTGCTACGTGATTTGTGAAGATATATAGTTATAGCATTATTATTATTATTAATTATTATTATTATTATTAATATATATATTATATAATATATATATATATATATATATATATATATATATATATAAAGGCAAAATCCACGAAGGAAAGTGAAACAGTGGAGTAACTACTGCTAGGCCTGTCGCGAATGTTATGGCGACTTTCACTAGATTTGTGCCCGATGTTATGGGCTGATAGTGATAGCCCTACCAATGGACAGGTTCCAGCCCTTATACAAGGACAACTCGACAGGTGAAACACGACTGATTTTAACAAACTTTATTACAAAATAAACTCAATCAAATTTAACAAGACAAAACGATCACAGGAACTTAGTGGCTCTGCACACCACACTAAGAACAATTCTGTGCCCACGCGACCACTCAAAAAACTCTTAAACATTACAAAATTTCAATTCACATTTAATCAAGACAAATACCAACGTATTACTTGTAAAATGCAGAACACATTCGATAATAACTAAATGCACTTATCCCAACGATGGCTACTAAAAAGAACGATTACTTACTCTGTGCTTTTCTGGTCATTAGCCATCAGCCTCATTGCTTGCCTCATACCCGCACGCCACGATCAACACCCTAACGTGTTGCTCTATACTCAGTTAATTCATGAAGAGAGAGGCCGTCAGTGTTGATCTTCCACCCTCCAATCATAAAACATGCCAGACTGCAGCCATCTAGCTTCAGTATTTTTCATTTTATTTCAGGTTAAAGGCAGCCGTAATCGTGCATCTGTTAACGATGTAGGACACGGCACACCCGCTGAAAGATAGATCTATTTTCAGTGGTCTTGATTATACGCTGCGCAGAAAACCTGATTGCGCCGGAGAAACTTTGGCACATTTTTTACTCGTTGTATTCACAGTATTGTTAAAATGAATAGAAATGAAACTCAAGTTTCCTCGGAACGCTGACTGATGTTTGAAGCATTAACGGTTCATTTAAGGTAAAGTTATTGCATGTTTTCATATTGTCATGCTTTTTCTAATAATAGAAATCTTAGAAATCTATCATATCCAGAGTTACATTCACACCACAAGCACGTTTAGACATTGCGTGAAAAACAACTAGGTTATAATCCATCCATATCCCCTCAAATTGATTTATGATTTGTTAAAGATTTGCCATACTCTCTCTCTCTCTCTCTCTCTTTCTCTCTCTCTCTCTCTCATCATGTAAAGTTTTTTACCCGTTTCTTGATAAGTATAAGTATATCTTAGTTTAACCAGACCACTGAGCTGATTACCAGCTCTCCTAAGGCTGGCCCGAAGGATTAGATATTTTTACGTTGCTAGGAACCAATTGGTCACCTAGCAACGGGACCTACAGCTTATTGTGGGATCCGAACCACACTATATCGAGAAATGAATTCCTATCACCAGAAATAAATTCCTCTGATTCCGCATTGGCTGAGCCGGGAATCGAACCTCGGTGCACCGGATTGGCAGCCAAGCGCGAAAACCACTCGTCCAGCAAGGAACTTAGACATTTATTGAAAACGATGGGAAAAATAAGCATACGTACGTACACACATGCTGTTTCTCTCTCACTTCCCTGACGCACGCAGCGAAATATAGCAGAAGCAGGTGCTGTCCAGCCTACAGATAATATCTTTACTGAGCCGTCATAAACCAATACCTTGTGTCTCTGTCTCCCACAAACACACACCTATAAGACAGTGGAGAAAGTTGGTGAGTGTCTACATTTTTTCAAGACCTCTTATGTAAGCGCCTCAGTGGCGTGGTTGGTATGGTGCTGGCGTTCCACCTCGGTGGCCGCGGGTTCGATTCTCGGCCATTCCATTGAGGAGTGAGAGATGTGTATTTCTGGTGATAGAAGTTCACTCTCGACGTGGTTCGGAAGTCACGTCAAGCCGTTGGTCCCGTTGCTGAATAACCACTGGTTCCATGCAACGTAAAATCACCCATACAAACAAACAAACACAAAGTAAGGCAGCATGGATGACAAAGACAAAATCAACAGCAATTTAGACGAGTATATATCGTCCAGCAACACGGGTCAGTTTTGTAAGTATTTATAAATAACTTCTCAGGTGTATCCCTTGTTGCAGACGCTCAGGCTGCAATGGCCAACCGACCAAGTGATTCAAGAGCCGAACCGCCGAGTAGGAGGAGATCCAGGCAATTAGCTGGTTTGACGTTAGAGAATGAAGGTATAACATGAAGAGCCAACTACCCTTCTTTAAACAACAACCTATTTGTCAACAAGTAAAAAACAAAGTTTTAATTAGCCACTTTTTGTAATTATAGTCAGACTGACAAGGAAGGCCATGCAGGTCATTGAAAGCTTTCTGTTGTATATATTTTAAATAACAAAATCTAACAGGCATACTACTGTGGATTTACTTTCCCGGTGATGGTAATAATAATAAAAGCACTAATATGTATCTACTC
Source organism: Macrobrachium nipponense (assembly GCF_015104395.2). NCBI lineage: Eukaryota > Metazoa > Arthropoda > Malacostraca > Decapoda > Palaemonidae > Macrobrachium > Macrobrachium nipponense. Next base: position 199,250,462 of record NC_087200.1, on the reverse strand, counting down.
TGTTTTTCTTTGTTAAATGATTCATTTTCTTTCAAGACACTTCGTCACCGAAGCCTTCCACACCTGAACTAAATAGAGAGACTTGTGTAGCCTCGCGCGGTGAAGGGGATCGAGCTTTGAATACAGCAAATGATCCAAGTAAGTTTAAATAATAAATATCCTTCATTTCACATACGTTAACACACTCTTAGTCACTATGTATTCATTTTGATGTATCAGGTTTTTTTTTTTCTTCTTCTTAGCCTTCTCCAATATTTTCACATCTCATTCTTTTTTCTTTCTTTCCAGATATTCACGACGACAGGGACCCTTTGAGAGAATTTTGCCATGGGCTGACAACACAGAATTCCATCGTGGATCAAGCTCCTGCAAGTGACCTCGGAGGTTCAGAAACAGTGACGCAGCGGGGGGACGGAGGGGGAAGAGAAGCAAGCTTGGAACTGAACTTGCAAAATGAAAGAGATAACAATATCGTAAGTATTCTCGATTATTCCGCACCCGTTGGTTCCCACATAGACATAATAAGCGCAGTACAACGCAATGAAAGTATTATCACAAAGGACGTAATACGCACATTTGAGAAGTTCAAAACATACTCGGGTAAAATCTATCTGTCCCTTACAATCAGTATCGAGAAATTAACAGATAACGACGTTGAAACGAGTAGATTTTACGTCAACAGTCCACCGGCTCTTATTGAGAAAGCTAGAATTCACGAATTATTTGATGTAGCTATTGATTACCTCACCAATGTATTAGAAGACCGTCTCTCAGGGTGTGAGGGCTCAGGATGGCGGATTTACGCCTTGGAAAAATTAGCTGTAATCTACTCCCGCTTTAAACTGGTTAATATACAGAAATTCATTAAGTTCCCTAAAGGATTACGCGGCAGTCACCAAATTGTGAATATAGAATCGGGATACAATTGTTTAATAACCTGTCTACAGGCTTATAAAGACCTCGCCGAGAACCCTCGTAAACGTAAGGACAACCTCACTCGAACAGTAAAAACCAAGATTGGTAATGGGAAGATTGATATAAAGTATGATCCTTCGGCTGAAGTAAATTTAAATACTCTTAAAGAAATTGAGAGACTGAATGATTTCAACATCTACATATATAAATTAAGTGGAGTCCGCACGGAAACAAGTGATAAAAATAAGCAGACGATTCACCTCTTTAGGAGAGGAGGGAATCCAACCAGTTCACACCGCGTCACTCTCCTTATCATTGGTGATGACCACGTAGCCCTGATTAAAAATTTGATCCGCTTCGTGTATTCATTTTGCAATGGGTCAATACCCAGGAAAAAAAAGATTTGCGGCATTTGCTATAAGTGCCTGACATTCTTCACTTCTCCTGATATTGAGCAATGTCACACACAAATGTGCTGTGCAAGAACTACAGTGAAATACCCAGACCCTGGTCAATTCAAATCCTTTAAGAAAGTGCAAGCTCTCCAAAAGATATCTCACGTCGCTTTCCTCGATCTTGAAGCCTATAATGTTAACCCAGGCGCGGATGAAGATCCTAGAATTGTCACAAAGCAGAAGGCATACGCTTTTTGCTACGTGATTGTAGATGCCAGAAGTGGGAGGTATCGTAAACATAGGTTAGGCCATGGAGATGATTGCATCAATGCAATGCTGGATCATTTAAAGAAGGACTGGGCTGAGATACAAAAGGCGATCCCTAAGTACGAGATAAAGATGACCACGCAGTCAACACAAGAACATGAGAAGGCTTCCCACTGTCAAACGTGTCACGAAAAATTCAGTGGAGAGGTCAAGAAAGTTAGGCACCATGCGCACCATATCCCTGAAGATAATTATGCAGGTGCACTATGTAGTAAGTGTAATATTAAAATAGTTGACAAACCAAAGACTTTGAGGGTTTTCGTCCATAACCTCTCCTACGATATCTGTCTCATTTTGAAAGAGTCCTGTCCGAAAATATATTTCAATGTACTGAAGAGGGATGGCGGCAAATACTACTCCGCACAAACAGGATGCATTAAATTCGTTGACAGCGGAAATATGATTAGAGGGAGTTTAGCAAGTCTCTCCTCAACCCACATTTCTCAAGATGGTTCCCTTAAAATTACGCGTGCGTTATTATCCAGTTATCCGGACGAAGGTAAAAAACTTGTATTGAATACAGGAAAACAATTCTACCCTTATGATTATGTGACTGGTTACGAAATTTTAAACGAACCAGGAATTCCTCCAATCGCAAGTTTCAATTCTAAGCTTTCGGGTGAAAAGATGACAGCTGAAGGTTACGAGCATGTGAAGAAGGTGTGGGAAGCATTCAAATGTAAAACTTTATTAGATTACAGTCTCCTCTACTTACTCATGGATGTAGGTTTACTCGCAGATGTTTACATGTCATGGAGAAATGCTGCATTTGATCAGTTCAAATTAGATCCCGCACATTATCTAACTTCCACTTCCCTCTCCTTGGATGCTTTTTTACACTCTTCTGAGGTATGCCTCCCACTCATCAGCAACGGAGAGCTATATCAATTGATTACATCCAATATCAGGGGAGGGTTCTGTAGTTTGGTGCGTAGACACGCCATCGCCTCAAACCCGCACGTTAATCCACAATTCAAAGAACACGACAAACAAACTTATATACTTTACGTAGATTTCACGTCCCTGTATCCGACAGTCATGAGTGAGTACAAAATGCCCTTAGATGTAATAACAGAGCTCGAACCTGCTGAATTAAGGGAGTTTATTGGAAGGGATATTACCACGATCGATTCACAGGGGGAATATGGATATTTTATTCTATGCGACACTAAAAAACTGCGGGACGATGTAGCAATAGATACAGATGACTTCCCACTTGCATTACATCACATGAATATAGGAAAGGAACATGTCTCCCAATACACAAGTGATTTGTTAAGCAAATTCAAAGTTAAACTAACGAAAAATAATGTTAAACTCGTAGGCACACATCTACCAATGAAGAATCACCTCATCTGCCTCCCGCTATTACAAACTCTCGTCAAGCTAGGCCTGGAAATAGAGAGTATAAAGAAAGTTTATAAATTTAGGCAGGACTTCTATCTTAGAGATTACATAATGGAGAATGCCGCACAAAGAGCTAAGGAAACTGACCCGGATAAGAAGAATACAATTAAAATCCTCATGAATGGTCTTTTTGGTGTTACAATAAAGAATTCTCTAAATTACGCTACTAAAACCGTTGTAGTATCGAATAAAGACAGCTTGCTCAGAAACGTATCCAAACATACTTATAAATCACTCGATATGATCGATGAGAAACGATTCATTATTAATCATAACCGCGAGACTGTACTGGCAGATTCACCCATCTATATCGGTTTTAGTGTATTAGATCTCGCAAAGGATAAGATGTACAAGTTTTATTACAACGTACTGCGAGCTCATTACGGGGACAGGGTACAGCTACTCTATATGGATACTGACAGCTTCTTTTTCTCTCTAGAAACTGATGACCTCACACGCGAGTTGAAGGGGCCGTTACACCAGCATTTAGATCTCAGTAATTTCCCTAAAACTCATCCACTATACGACTCGACCCGGAAAGGAAAACTTGGTTTAGTAAAAATCGAAACAGGGGCGGAGTATATCAGGGAATTCGTCGGAATAAAACCAAAAGTGTACTCGTACCTGACAGAAACTAGCCGATGTAATACCTTGAAAGGAGTAAAAAAAGCAACGCAGAAAACAATATCTCATGAACAGTATAAAGAAATTATCGATAAAAACGAGATTTTCCCTATGAACCAGCACAGTTTACTGTCTGTTAAAGGGACGATGTGTTTAACAAAACAAAAAACAGCTCTGTGTCCATTAGAGGACAAGAGGTACTATATTGATGCATATAATTCCTATGCGTACGGTCACCCTGAAGTAGAAAGAGATATGGCAAGGAGGGGACGAGGTAAGGTTATAACCTCCATTAATGGAAAAGAAGGCGAGGTGGAGGAGGAGAAGGAGGAGGAGAGGAAGAGGAAGAGGAAGAGGAGGAGGAGGAAGTGGTAGGTAATTCAGCTGATGGTGACTCAAAAGTTTCGGGTCCTACTATTCGGCTAGGAGCTAATCCTGACAAAATAATGCAGAGATTGAAGAAGAGTAGAGGTCCTTCTTCTTCCTCTCCTCCTTCTTCTACCCTTTCATTCCCCAAACCAGGTCCATCAGACCGCTCCATCCCTTGGGCCCCTCCCCGCTCACAGTTATCCACGACAAAAGGCAGTTCTAGAAAGCGTAAGGCAAACAGCAAAATGGGTCCCAATAGGAAAAAACGTAGCAGGGTTAACATGACCAAAGCAGATGTAGATGATACTGACAGTGATGATACTAATAAAATTGATAGTGATTATGAAGACCTCATGACTGAGAGTTTCATTGATATGTAATACTTCATATACATAAATAAGATGAAGTATCCCATTACTCTTCATTATAGTATTTGTAAATTATTGTACGTATCTGTAAATGGTTACTGTTAGATACTAAACATCTCCTATGAAGAAAGAGATGCATATACGTGAATATGGTAATGTACCTGAATTTATTCTTTTGTAATGATTATTCTATGTATAGAAAAACTTATTCTTTGTTAATGATTATTCTATGTAAATAAAAGTATTGTCAACATTATTGCATTTTTTTTTCTCTCCATACCTGGGCATGTATTATATGTACAGTGGTCCCCTCCGTATTCGCGGGGATGTGTACCAGACACCCCCCCCCCCTTCACCCAATAGTTAGAATCCGCGAATAGTTGGAACCCCTATAAAAATGCTTTAGACACTAAAAAATTTTATACTTGGTTTTTTAATCATTTTATCACAAAAAAATGCATTTTATGATGAAATTGATACAAAAACCAGGAATTTCTAGATATTTCTCAGAAAAATGCCGCTAATAGGCAAATTTTCCATGAAAAATGGAGAGAAATGTTCCCCGAAAAAAATCAGCAAATGTGTGAGTCCGCTTATACGTGGTGTCCACTGTATGTGAACATTGTTTAGGATGTGGTACCATCAAAACCAGCGAGATGAAAGCATCTCCTCTCTCTGAAGAAGTGATAGAACTATAATCAAACCCATTCCAAACTATCATAGCAGGGTATAGTAACTCAGCAACAAGTGTGAGAAGGCCAGAAAATGATCGAGAAATTTGAAGAGAAGTTTCATACAATACTCTACTATGGAGTAAATGAATGTCCTCTACAGAAGCATCCATCTATAGGGAACTAAATCAGGGTTAATATAGAAACATTAAACTCCTTAAAATATACGGATCAAGAGATAATTGACAGATGTTTGTTATACGTTCTCAGTGACTGCTTTTTAGTACGTTTAGGAGGCATTGACTGCTGGATGGCATTCGTCAATCTCTATCATGTTCATTATGTAGAATTGATTCCATTCCGGTAAATTCATAAGAAGCATCACCCTCAACTGTTCCTACTGTATTCTAAGGAAGATAATAGAGATATGGGTCAAACTAACTTTGGGACGTCAAATATTCAGACGTCGAAAGGGTGGTGACTTCTCGAGAACAAGATTTACATGTAAGAAGGCCCTATCTCGTAATCAGTATGGTTATTTACTGGTAGATCTTGCAGCTACCACAACTGACGTCTTACAGCTCAGGACTAACATAATAGGTGAAATTGAATATCAAGTTATTTATCAACGGTAACTAAAAAGCAACTCCTCTCTCTCTCAGGAAACAATATATCTACTTTTTGCCAACCCATCCCAAATTATCATAGCAGGTTATAATAACTCGGGAAGAAGTGTGATTTGCCCATGTATATGGCATTGAACTCAAAATTTATTATTATTATATGAAAATGTTAAATAATATAGCAGTTTCAGCAGTATAAATACATTATTCAGGAATGTGAGAAAGTTTGAGAAGAATATAACTAGGGATGATGTTAAATATTTCTTACAAAGTCAGTCTTCACGTGCTTTACGTAAGTCACTGATAAAATTCCCTAGGAGGAAAGTAATAGCCCCAAAACCCCAAGTCATCGTCAGCAGCAATGTAGACGACATGTCTAATCTTGCACATTATGATTATTATTATAATTCAGTAGATGAACCCTACGTATGCATATGGAACATGCCACAACAGGGGTCATTGACTTGAAATTCAAGCTTCCAGAGAATATGGTGCTAATTAGGAAGTAAGAGAATTTGCAAAATAATGCAAGAAAAGTAGGACCCTTATTACCTGGAAGAGGACTGTTTTAAGTTAAGTGGTATCTTTCTTTGGTAAAAATAAAGATCAATGAATTGGCTGAGTGGGAAAAATTGAGATTAAACAAATGGAGCCTCATCTGTTAAGCCAAATTGGTTATTCAACCAAAACTGGAGTGTAGATTTCCAGTTTTCCAGCCTCAGTAAGGACAGAAAATCCTGTCTTGAGTGCCAGAGACTCTGGAAAAAATAACTATTATAGCACATGGTGAATAAATTTATAATTTTACTTCACAGAAAAAGTGGGCTAACTTTAATAAAAGTATTAAATAAGAGAAAAAGTCAGATTTCACAAAAACCATTTTATATAACATTTAGAAATCATAATATTTAAATATCACAATATTTAATATTAAACAATGTAGATTTCACAAAAATTATTATACTTGGTAATATTACATAGAGTAACATTTCACAAAAATTATATTAATACTTAAAACAATTATGATTTCATGAAAAGCATTATATCTAATATTTAAAATATGCAAGATTTCACAAAAATCACTATTATTATATTTAAATATTACACATAGAAGGATTTCACAAAATTTATACTAATACTTAAAACAAGGAAGATTTCACAAAAATCATTACAGGCAGTCCCTGCCTTACGACGGGGGTTCCGTTCTTGAGACTCGTCATATGCCGAAAATCGTCGTAAGCCGGAAAATCGTCAAAATTCCAAAAAAAACCTTACTTTTAATGCTTTGGCTGT